>NW_021605171.1:4753016-4788289 GCF_004785775.1 Grammomys surdaster | reverse complement strand
AGAGAGAGAGAGAGAGAGAGAGAGAGAGAGAGAGAGAGAGAGAGAGAATGGGCCTGAATTAAGCATCTGAAGCCCTAAAGTCCACCTACAATGACACAAGAGCTCCAACATGGCCACACCTACTCCAACAAGGCCATGCCTCATAATATCTGGTGACCAGATAGTCACGTTTATGAGAGTATAGGGTCATTCTTACTCAAACCCCACAGTGTCAGAGAAAAAAATCTGCTTCAGTAGGAATTTAAATGTTAAAATAATATTTAATTTTCTTAAAGTCTTATAAATTAAGAAAGATACCAAGAAATCATTGACATGCTATATAAATGTTACTTCAAAATACATTACCCATTTGCATTTTCAACTTACTCATTTGCATTTTGAATAAAGAAAATTACATTAAGCAATATAAAAATTCAAGCTTATGCATATTTGGTCAGCTGATTATACTATAGAATAACATTGTGTTATAAGAATGCTAAAATATACTGAGTCTAAAATGTTTAATATTGGTGATGCAGAGCAGAATGACTTTAAAGGTGACTACTGATTGCTGAAATGAACTAATTAGATCAAAACCGTTTATATTATCCTGATAGAATAAACATAAAAGGTAAATAAAAGTAGTATATATGGAATTCTCACCACATCACAACACTTTGAAAATTGCATTTTGGGGATTGTGTATTCTTGAAAATCCTGGTATAATGAGCACTTTTTCTGTGCTCTGAGAATTATCATTTGGTGTTCTTACCACCTTGGAGAATATTTGTTTCAACTTGAAAGTAGAACTTAGAGGTAAAAAAAATTCAGTGGACAGCAGCCCACCAACAGCCTCTCTATACCATGAGCTTTCTGTGCCATGTATGACTCCACAATCTCTCAATTATGATGCCTTGTATACTAATATTACTTTCTTTACATACAAGATAATAATCACAGTGCCACAAGGGATCATTATAAAGGGGGAAAAGGCAAAATTATTTATTTCACTTTTGTTATAAAACAAAAATGACGGCTTTGCCCAACTATAGTAAAAACTGTGAATAAGAATCCATTACCCCTACATTTAGTGTCCGTTTTAGACATAGTAATGAAAGAATAATATTTTGACTGCATTAGATTAATTTTAACAGGAATATTTAAATCTAAATTTAATTTGACAGCACAATAAAAGAGTAGTTAAAATTGTGAATTTTCTATGCCCTCTAAACTTGCGCCTCAAAATGTCTCAGTGACTCATGTAGCTAATATTCTGATTATAATCACATTACAAGTGGAAAAGAAAAATGCACAAGAATAGAACTTAAATATGTAATGGTGAAGCAAGCAGCATGTGTTAGAGTAATGCTCATTAGAGATGACAGAATATTAATTAATTGCAAAGGCAAGATTTGGCTTAGGGTCTTACCTTTCACCTTCAGGCGAATGTTACAAGCATAATAGGATTGGATTACTTTACCCTGTAACCACTGTATGCATATTTTTAACATAGGGCTATTTTAATATTCATTTATTAACTTTGGAATAATGAAAAATTCTTGTAGTAACTGAAGGCAATTTATTAGTAGTAATGATAATACAGACAGGATAGCATGAAAGGGGCATATCATAGCATGGATGTAAGTAATTAAATATTGCTAGATTTCAGCAAGAGAAAAAAAACATGTTTTAAATTTAAATGTCATTATTTGTTAACGAGGTAAACAACCAGGGTTCATGATATCACTAATTATTCAGGGATATTTTTTAATGGTAGAGATTTAAATAGTAATTATAACTGCAAAACCAATGTTATATTAATCATTGCTAATGGAATCATTTGGGGAACATCAGAATCTAAGAAACTAACACTGACATTAAGCTACTGAAGCAAATTTGACCAGAACCTATTCTAAAAAGCTTCAGAGGCTCTGAAGTTTCAATTCCATGGATGATTGGAACTGTATTTCTTTACTTGTGTTTCTCAGTGTCTGAGTTTTGAACAATGATATGCAGGTGATGTTGAAATGGTTATATATTTAAGTTCTAATATCCCTTATGAAGTAATTTCCACCCCCTACAAATCTATGTGGTAAATTTAAACTTCAGTAAAAGGATATATTCTTAAGATGGGGCCTATAAAATAAAATTAAAACTAAATCTGATCATGTAAATGAAGCTATCCATTAATTCTGTTTGTTAGATATATTTTTTAATGTATGTAAGTATACTGTCACTCTCTTCAGACACACTGGAAAAGGGTATCAGATTCCATTATAGATGTTTGTGAGAGACCATGTGATAGCTGAGAATTGATCTCAGTACCTCTGAAAGAGCAGTCAGTGCTCTTAAAATCACTAAGCCATCTCTCCAACCCCAAGTGTTATTATTAAAAAGAGGTAATACGACAAGGAAGGGACACATAGAAAGCTCCCTGTCAAGGTCAGGAGAAGGTAGATTTCTGCAACCCAAAATATGGATACTTTGGAAACACAGCCCCTAGGACAGGACAATGTATATTTCTTACATTTGAGCTGCCCAGCCTGAGGCACTTCTCATAAAGAAGCTCTAGTGAATTAGCACAGAATTTCAGGAAATTTTAAAAGTCATAAGCTAATAATATCTATTCAACAAGCTAGGATTTACTGCTAAATAATGTTTACTCCTGATTCCTCTTTCAGAGCATAAGGACACATATAGAAACTCTTTCATTTTTGCTTATTTATGTGATTTCCAACAAGTCTTTAGAAACCAACTGTTGCATTTCCAGGCAAGAACTCTCTTTTACACTGTTACTAGAAATAACAATTACATAAAATTGATATGCCTTTCCATATGTTAACATTTCATGCAATTATTATTTTAGAAATGATGCTAAATAATAATGATATATTATTCAAAGTATTATGTGAACAAAAAGTTTTGTTATTTCTAGTTAAATACATAGACACAACAATAAATAAATATAACTCTATTTTTTTTAACGTAGAACTAGCCCCTAAAGTAGAGAGGCGTAAATTACCTATGAAACATAGCAAAAGGTAACAATTCTGAAATTTTGGAGCAAGGGCATGTGTTAATCCACAATCTAGAAAATAATGAGAGTAGTCGCATAAGGTGAAAGATTTGGTTGCTTAAGGTATCTAAAAATTAGGAAAGACTTTCAATGATACATCAGTAAAATGAAGACACATTTAATAAAGTCCTGTTGCTATATCAGTTATAGAGGGCATCTTGCTGTGTTTTGCTTGCTGTGCTCCCCAACTCATTTTGGGGTATTTCTCTTGACAGCCAATGTGTCTACACCAAAGCCAGCTGAGGCCACAGATGTTCTTGATGCCATGAATTGAGCTTCATGGATCTGAAGCCATTTAAAAAACCCTACTCCCAGATTTATCAGTATTTATTTTGTCTCCCAACGGCATGGATCAGGCTCATTTATAATCTGGATTAGAGTAATCTCAATGAAAAAAAAAAACACATCCCAAGAACATTTGTTAATCACAGTCAGCTATTAAAATTACAGTTACAAGATGGGGAAAATAAGAGGCTGCTGAGATATATATTTAATATTTTATAAGGAGATAGACAGCGGGAGAGAGAGTGTGTATAGTATAGATTGGTGTGTACTAGAGTGCCTTTGTAGAGGTTAGAGGATAAGCTTTGAGTAAATCCTATTCTTCCATTTTGTTTTAGGTAGGCTCTCTTTGTTTATTTCTTCTGTATATTCCTGGTTACCTGGACTAAGAACTTCTGGAGATTCTTTTGTTACTGCCTCCCATCTCCCCATCAGAATACTGGGATTACAGGCAAAATCAATCTTGTCTATCTTTATGTAGGTTTTTTGAGACTCAAAATGGAGTCTCATATTTGTGTAGCAATTGTTTTACCTCATTCCTGAGCCATCTTCTAAGTCCTGAACATTAGAGTTTATCCAGGACCTACGGGGACTAAGGTGTCTGCAGTTGCCATTATAAAGACCTGATATATTCCTGTAAATCTAGAGTTCATAAAATTTCTCAGGCTTTGTATATATGAAAGGCCATTTGCATTTCTAGGAAAATGTAACAGAGTCCTGTTCCTTCACTGCTGGCTGGCCTGAAGGGACAATGTAAGATATAGAGTGAAGAGTAAGGCAGAGAGTATCAACTATCAGAATATTGAAGTTATGCCAGGATACCTACAGAAAATTACTTTACAGATGCCAAAGGGCTTACTGCACAAACTTTTAAAAAACCACAATTTAATCACAAGTCAATGGCCAAGATAAAGAAAGAACCTTCAGTGGCCACGGATGACCAGTGCACAGTATCCAGAATTAGGTGTCAAGTGATCTTTATAGTGCATTTGTAAAACATGTATTACAAAAGATTTAAAGTAAATACTTTTGTCAACATCATCAACAAAAATGAAGACATGAATATAAACAAAATGAATGATAATATATCATATATCAGCCTATCAGGAACATATAGTCTGAGGAAAAGATTAATAAAAGAATAAAGAAAAATGAATACAGTTTCAAAAACTAATGAAACATAACATTCATACAAGTAAAGTATGAAAATAGGGTAGAAAGTGTCAGGGAGAAAATTTGAAGACATAATGTCCAAAGCTTCCCAACTTTTAAAAATGCAAATTAAAAAATCAATGAAGAAGCTTAATAAGCTTCAGCACATAACATTTAAACAATTCTCCATCCCAACACTCAGTAGTCCAACTTGAAAGATAAAGAATCTTGAACACAGAAGGATCAGAGCTACTATGGGCAGACACATCTTGGAAAAGCTAGCTGACTCCTCACTGAAACACTGACAGCAGGAGCCTGCTCAAGCATTCACAATGCCAGGAGGAAATAGAAAATGCCAAGAATTCAAACTGCTTTTCAAAAATTGAAATGCACTTGAGACTCCAAGATTAACACAAAAACTTAGTGAGTTGATGGCTAGCAAGATGTGTTGATAGAAATATTAAAGGAAGACCTTCACACTGGGATAAAGCAGAGAGCAAAGAAGTTAACGCACACAAATAGGTAGGCCATCAGGATAAGTAATTGCCCAAGAAAAGGTAGAATGTGCTACTTTTCTTCATAGCTTTATCATTCTGATTTCAACTATAGCTACATATAATATTGGCAATAAAACTGGCACATGTATTTGATGCATATCCATGTATCATGAAATAATATTGCTAACCTAAAATATTCCTTAAGTTGACCTATTAATTCATCACAGTCACATCTATCCCAGCCAGTACCTCTGCATAAATTGAAAAGGAAACTATATTTCATGTAGAAATGAAAGGTCCTCAGAAAAGTGAAATTAATATTTAAGAAAGAAGAGTGAAGTTGGAGAGCTTAGTTTTCCTAGTGTTAAAAACTTATTATAAATCTACTGTAATAGAGATGGTGTGATACTGGCATACAGACAGATCCATTAATAAATGAAATGGAATTGAAAGTTCGAAGTCATCTCTTATGGTTTTGGCAGTTGATTTTGAATAAGTGTTATGTTGAAATGGTAAAAGAACAAATGAAACAAATTGTGGTGAGGTGACTGGACATGCAGAACATATAGGACACCTACCTCACAAAACATACAAAATGTATTTCTGATTTGATCAATGAGTTAAAATAATAATCCAAACAAAAGTATTCATGGGAAAACATTGAAGTAAATATTGACCCAGCTTTAGGTAAGAGCTACATCAATAAACAGCTAAAGGAAAATCAATCAAAAAGAAAGCAGATTTTCCACAAAATCAAAAATTTGCAGTTGAAAGTGATGTCAGCAAGATGATGAAGTACAAGTTTTCTGTCCTTTATTTACAGAACTACAGAATTTCAAAACTGCTCAAAGCTACAAGGACTATTGGGACCAGAAATGAGGTTCCTGGTTCAAATTAACACAAAATCAGGCAGAATTGCTTTGCTTTTCCTTCAAGTCTCCATCTGCAAGGAGTAAGGCTTAGTACAGAAGAGAGACTTCCTTTGATGGAGCAGAGCAAAAATATAGTGAATACTTGGTTTTGGCAGTCACATAAGATTCAGGGAGCTGGAGAGATTGTTCAGCAGTTAAAACTGCTGTCTGCTCGTCCAGACGGCCTGGGTTCAATTCCCAACACTACACGGCAGTTCATAACTGTTTGTAACTCCAGTTCAACAGGATCCAATACTTTCTTATACATTCATGTAGACAAAACATCAGTATATATAAAATTATTGTATTTTATATTTTGACGTTGGAAAATTTATAATAGGTCATAGTATAATCTTTGAGGTACTCTTCTCAAAGGAATTTTCATTAATATGTAAAAAATATGTAAATTGTAACACTAAAAGCATAAAAAGAAGAATAAAAAAGATAGCATTTCTGTACTTAATTGAAATTGCTATTAACTGAAAATAGTCTCATAAGATATTTTATGTATGTTGCCATGTAACCCAAATGAAGTCTTAAGAAGATATGCAAAAGTCAAAGATGAGAGAATCTAATTCACAGCCCACAAACCACAAAGGAGCAAAGATCTACGAAGCAGAACAACAAAATATTAACAGTCTCAACCTATCACATAATATAAAAATACAAAACTGGCATCAATGGGAGGAGAGCCCCTTGGTGTCCTGTGGAGACTCGATGACCCAGCATAGACGAATGCTAGGATGCTGAGGTGGGTGGGGGTTGACACTCCTAAAGAAACTGGGAAGGGGGATTAACATTTGAAATGTAAATAAATAAAATAACCAATAAAAATATGGAAAAATAGTAAATCCATCAATAAAAGTATAGCCAATGGACACTGGGATAAAAATAATTAAGTTCAACTTTAGCCTTGAAGCTACATGTAGATAGAAAGTGAAAGAACAGAAAAAAAATTCCATGTAAGTATCAACAACATGGAAGATATATGTTGTGAAAATTATTATTCTGGTGCTTTTCTAGACTCTAGTTGCCTTTAAATATCTATTATGGGTTTCTACCCCATTTTAGATCACTCAGTTCCCAAACAACAGAAACCTTTAGATTACAATAGGCCTTAGAGCACTAGAGGTAGACAGCTATCAACTCTCAATGCTATTTTTTTCTGTTTCTATGTCAAAGTTCCCAAGATATTGTTTACCCTGTTTCATTTGGGCTGTTCCTTTTATATCAGGCCAGCCCTCATGGCCATGTGCTTATGATTCATGCCAACCCCATGACAACTTCTTCATTCTCTCTCTACTCTGAATGGTCCATGCCTGAGATTCTAAGCCCCAGAATCCTTTGCTCCACCCCTCTCTTCTGCCCAGCCCAGGCTATAGGTATCTTTATTAACCAATCACGAATAACCAGGGAGGCAATGTACACTTAGCATATTTGGTGTACTTGAGGGTCTCTTCCTTGGGGGAAACTAGATCATAGGGAGGCAATATTTAGCATTTGTATACATAGCAACAGCAGATCAACCTCATACAGATATGACTACATTTATATCAGGCAAACCAGCTTTAATTCAAAGACCAGAAACAGAAAAGTTATCATTATCAGATGCTGGTTGTAGCTTTAGTGTAAAATGACTGCAACCACCTTATATTGTAACCACCACGACTGTATGAGAGAAATCCTAGGCAGCTCCCTACATTGTCTCCCAGCACAGCGTATACAAGCAGATTACTGCAGCACATGTGGAGCTTTGCCAATAGACCCTAGTGACCTCCTAGCTAAGGATGTACCTCAATTCATTAACATTAGCGTGAGATGAAGTGTATATGAAGCATAATTAAAATAAACAACCTAATCATATGCTTAAAGTAACTAGGAAAAGGAGAATTAAAGATATAGCTACCAAAAGGTATGAAATAACTTTAGGGCAGAAATAAATTACATTGCAGAAACCTGGAGGAGGAGGAAGTTGGCAAAATAAAAATCTTGGATAACAAACAAAAGTGTCCAAGATTAACAGAGACTAAAAAAAAGGAGGATTAAAATCAGAAATAAAATGTGAGACATTAGAAAAATGAAAATAGGCTCACTTGAGACCGCTATGAAAAAATCTTGCAGTAATTTCATTAATCTGCCACAGAGGGATAATTTTTAGATACAACTTGCCAATACTAAATCATAACAAAATAGGAATTTTGAGCAGAATTAACAGCCAGGAGATTTAACCACTGATGTAATTTGTCAGTTCCAGCTGAGCAGGGGTCTTTTATAGACCATCCTTCATACACATTTTACTAGGTGGTGAAAGATTAGAAGATAAATTAAAAGTCTAATGATTCACTTAGATGTTACTCTCTGGTGGTTTCTTCTGTTTGCGTGTTCTCAGTTCCTTTTCAATATCCTTGGCACCATGTGAACAATAATTAGTAATTTTGTTTTTCATTCATTAATGGTATCTACAGCTCAAATTCATGGTGTCTTCTTGCAAAGTCCATCTAAAACAGAAATCAGAGTTCTTGATGCTTATTGTTCTGAAATCTGTATTTAAAGTACAAAAAATGTATCTCTAAGCATGCATCTAAAATATTTTTCTGTATACTGCAAGAGCTGAGGTACTGCTGAGGCCAGAACACTGGTACTGTAGAAAGCCAGCTATTGTTCAAGTTTATTATAGGAACTTGATTAATAAAATAAATATTTCCTTATTAATTTGTGTGAGAACACAAAAAGCTAATTCACACATGATAGTATGTTGAGCACATAAGAAGTCTACTATAATGCTTTCTATAAGTAATGTTTTTGTTAAGATGCATATTGTTCTATCACTAAAAGTACCTCCTCAACACTTGTCTATTCAGAATGTATGTTACTTTATTTACTTTTTATTCATTCTCTAAATCTGAAAGTAATTAATATATTTTATAATGTAAAAATCTAGCATAGATTCAATGTATGTGCTGAGTTGAATACCTGAACATTGCTTGTCAATATAAATATAATTATTAAGATGAAGCAAAAACAAATTAGCTCAACTTGTCTCAAATTTAGTCTGCAGTCATGTATCTGCAAATCACATTCCAATTGTCTTGGTCTCCATTAGAACAGGTGTTTATTGGGAGAACATGAAGTTTACACATTGATTTATGCAGACTGTAAAGATGTCAATGGTGGTGATTGTTTTATGATACTTGGCAGAGTTTATGTGTGTTATTAAAGAAATTTTGAATAAGATTACTTCAAATACCATGTGGATTAATCTTGCTAATATATTTTTGTTATTGTTGTTCTGTATCATGCTGTTTTTTATTGGATATTTCATTTATTTACATTTCAAATGTTATCCCCTTTCCTAGTTTCTCCCTCAGAAATCCCCTCTCCCATCCCTCTAGCCCCCTTCTATGAGGTTGTTCCCCAACCCACCTACCCACTCCTGCCTCGCTGCACTGGCATTCCCCTACACTGGGCCATTGAGTCTTCCCAGGGCCAAGAGCCTCTCCTCTCATTGATGCCTGACAAGGCCATCCTCTGCTATGTATGTGATTGGAGCCATGGGTCCTTCCATGTGTACTCTTTGGTTGGTAGTTTAGTCCCTGGAAGCTCTGGAGGATCTGATTGATTGATATTGTTGTTCTTCCTATGGGTTTGTGAACCCCTTCAGCTCCTTCAGTCCTTTCTCTATCTCTTCCATAAGGGACCCTGCACTCAGTCCAATGGTTGGCTATGAGCATCCGCCTATGTATTTTTCAGGCTCTGGCAGAGCTAATTTATTTTTTATCCTGCAAGTACTTATTACTAGTCTGAAGTTAATTCTAGTAGTTCTATAAGCTGTTTTTAAAGACACTGAAGAAGATTGTACTTCCCGATTCCTGCCATCTTTAATGATACATTTCTGAGTATATTTGAACCTTAGAATTACTATGGACTATTTGGCAAGTAGAGCCTCATCTGTATAGCTTAGTGATCATGAATAGAGCACTGTTTCAGAGTCTCACGTGCAGATGAAGGTGAAAGACTTTTCCACTGGGTTAGTCCTACTCTAGTTCTTTCATTAATGAAATTGAGCAAACATATACTACTTGTGAGCAGTGAGTGTTTTCAGGCTTTACTCTGTTACAGAATCCATCAGTACTTTTAGTCATTGGTGATAAGTGAAAGAAGTTTGAACACAAAGATACAAGTTCTTGGTAAAGAGTCCAGTACAGAAGGAAGAGTGCAATCATGTGGACTAGGTAGAATGCTGTCCCGGGTCTGAGTGGTACTGCTGGAAGCGGTAGGACAGACTAAAATAAGAACACGTGGGGATGGGTTCAAAAGGATTCTTTCTCTATGGCTTTATGAAGGTGAACTGAAAGAAACATGGCAGAGTCCATGGGAAAGAGACCCAAGATAATGTTGAAATGAATGTAGGCAAGAAGTAACACCTAGACAGATGCTTAGAAGACACAAGTAAGAGGCTGCATCTCATCCTGGATTCCGGTGCTCACTTGGGCCTTGAGCTACATGAAGGGAGAATCTTTTATTCCAGTTGTTTTTTTCTTTAAGGTGATCTTTATTTAACATTCATAGCAGCTGTTGATGCCCTGCTCTTAATTCTTGGTTGATAAATTACCATTTCCCTGTTTGTCTGGAACCAGCCCTCTCCTTTCACAGAGTGCTACAGAGAGGCCTGAAGTGCCAGTGAGGTAACCCACTCTTGGGAAGAGTTCAAGCTATTACTCACTTAAATTACACAAACATCCAGCTCCCTAAGCCATCAGCTGAAAACACTGGCTTCTAGCATTCCCTGATGGGTTCTTCCTTAATTGTCTAAATAAATTAGTAATATTTATAATAACAATACTCCCCATCCAGCCTCTTTCAATTTTCTCTCTTTGTCAATTCTCAGTCTCAAATGGTATTTCCTATTATGGAGTCCCAAATGAGCATGATCAGTACCTATTTATAAGAAAATCCAAATAACCATAGTTTGTACCTGTATCAAAACTTCATCAAATAATTAATATTTTTCAAATTTTCAAATTTATTTTAGGTTGGCACATAATAATAAGAGGTTCCATACTGACAGCCTAATAATTTACACTATCAATGTGAAATGGCGTTTGACATAGTTCAATGATACCACATATGAAGTTTGTGCTTCAGGACTGTTAGAATGGGAAATAGCTACATAAATATAAGTTGAAATAGTACTAGAGCAATGATTTATTTACTGAAAAATCCCAAAGATTTAGAAGAATACATAGCATAACTTTGATTAAGCAAAGAACACTTGCATTAAAGATAGTTACTTACATCTTACAGAAAAGAATTTGGTTAAAGATATCAAGCTGAGGGGGGAAGGAATAGTTTTTGAATTAGTGAGACCCACCAACTAAGAAGTCTTAGCCAACTATAGGGTGATAGAATCTTATTAGTGAGTCAATATCTCATAAGAACAATACTCATAATGTTAATTCTCTCATAAGGTCAATAATGAAAATTAATCAAATGTATTAACAGTCCCCAAACTGATGAACTAAAGAAATAGAATTGAGCCAGGCCCTAACTCTCTCCCTTCCTCTTAGCAGACAGTTATACTTACAGTAGTGAATGTATGTTCACACTTAAAACAGATATTTCTAAATTATGATTGCTTTGGAAATTTTATGTTTCTACATTAAAATTCCTCAAATGATTAGATTAGCCCACTGTTGCAGGTGTTAGGGGACACACATGAAGACCAAGCAGAGCAATAGAATTCTGATACTTTCTCCTTCAGCATTTTAACAATGACAACACCACACACATGCACACACACACATGCACACACACTCCACAACCACAAACAACAAAAACAAAAGTCCTGAAAATGATGATGCCTTGAAACATTGGGAATAAAAGACCCTGCTATAGGAAGTGAGATAAAGCCTAGATTACAAGTGTTCCTTTCAGAGGAAAGAAGATGTTTCCTTTAAATCTACAAGTTGAAAAGAGCATGAAAGATGTGTTATAAGATTCTGGAATGGTTTTGAAGCTTGAGACCCTCGAGCCAGTCAAAACAGGAGAAAACCAAACATACCAGGGTCCTTGGAGATAACCTGGTGACCTCATACTCACTAGACCTTCAGGCTGAGGACAAATCCATGATTAAGGAAATATATGTAAGTGCATTTCCTCAGGTTTTTCATGACCTCAATCTGTCTCGCTCTCCTTAGGTCCTTTCACCAGTCAACAGCATGAATTATGCCATGCATATTCCTTCCACACTGCCTCCAGCACTGGAGCCCAGTACAATCTTCCATGAATCATTATCATAACCTCCTAACAGTTGGAAGTGCATTAAAATAAAACCCTACAGAAAAAATAAACCTGTTAGAAATGTATTTTCTTTCATGTGGGTAAATATAATCCAGTTCAGCATTAGATTTTCAATAACAGGTGTCTCATGGCATTTTCAATGATCATTTATTTATACATCATTCTCTCATGTCTAAGACTGTTTCTATATCTGGCCCCCAGAGGCTAATCTGGTTTTTTTACATACTAATAAACTATTTATATACTAACACTATAAATCATTTGAGTAGAGAAAGACTTAGGTGTCTTCCAAATATGTCTTTGAAATTGTGATCTTCTGCTTAGATGTTATTGAACACTATAATATAAGATATTATTACTGTGAAGAGACTTGATCATAAGCAAAATATTTAACGTGTCTTCCCTTACAGGCTCAGAGGTTTAGTCCATTATCATCATACATGGAGCATGGTGGCACAGAGGCAGGCATGGTACTGGAGAGGTAGCAAAGTTGTATATCCAGATCCAAAGGCAGCAGGAAGAGTGACACTGAATCTGAAATCTCATTTGAAAATTGAAATCTCAAATCGCATTGCAGTGTCACACTTCCCCCAAGGCTATATCTTCTACTGAGCCAAAGGGGGAGCATTTTCATTCAAACATTACCAACCCTTTTCAGGAGTGTTCATTTTTTAAATAAGTGAAGATTCCCATTTTCCTACTGTTTACTAACAATACAGAGCCCTAGGAGCCTAATGTACTTCATCTTTGTTTGGCTCAGGGAAAACTGGTAATCCATAGGTATTTAAAGAACAAAAAATTGAATATTTAAAACAGACAACAACAGCAACAAAAACAAAAAGGAAAACCTCTACAGGAGAAGGGCTGGAAATTGCTTGTTTGGGTATTTTGACATTCTCTTCTCACACCCTTTCACTGTAATACTAGCTAATAAAATTAAAGACTCAGAAAGTTTTCTCTAGAGCATTTTGTCCTTTTATTGTGTGACTCTTCAGTAGTCAGTCTATAATAATCATTTATTTTGTACCATAGAGTTTGGCACACAACTGCTTATATTTTATATAGCTCTTTAAATGCTAGTCTCCTTGGGAGATTTCAACTCATTCATGTTGATGAAATACTGTCTTCTTGTTCTTCTTCTTTTTTTTTCTGTATCAGCAAGAGTGTTGAGGTAATCATTATTACACTCTTCAGAATAACTGACAGTTTTGGGCACAATGCCTTGTTCATAATGAAATCCCATATTGTTTGGAGTAATGAATAAATGAACAAGTACTTGTTTAGTTTAAGTAAAACAGAACAAGTACTAGAGAAGAATTACTCTTGTTTGGATGCATTGGACATTTTCTATTATCTAAGCTGTCCATGTGACATTCGTCCTTGGATGTCCTCTTTAGAAAACTACTATGTACCAAGTTCCCTATTTATGATAGTTTATTTAAGTCTAAGGAACAAAGTGACTCATTACTTCATTTTAAATCAATAGGAGGGAAAATGAAGTTGTCTTAAAGATCAGAAATTTTATAAAATAACTTGATTTCAGGTTAACACATCAAGAATTGTTCTTTTGATTCTATGCTCCACGTGTAGGATCTGCAAGTAACAGCCAGTGGGATCTTTCTGGGTTACAACCTGAGTATACATACAGATAAAAAATAATTCATCTTCCAGAATAATGCATCACAGAAGAGCATCACTAAAAGATGCCTTTGCAAATATGTGCTTGAAAAACTTATTCTAAGGTAGAACAAATGAATTTGCTTAAGTGAACCTGGATGCTTGTAATGAAAAATATAAAAACAACATGGAATAATACAGACCAGTTTCTCAAAATATTAATAGAAATATCATCATATGAGTGTGTATGGGTGTGTGTATTAGTTGTATGCCAGTATGACATAAGCTATAGTCATCTGAGAGGAGGAATATCAATTGAGAAAATGCTTTCAAAATACTCAGCTGTAAGCAAGCAAACCTGTAGAGCATTTCATAGTTAGTGATTCACTGCAGAAGGACTAGCCCATTGTGGGTAGTGTTATACCTTGTCTGGTAGTCCTGGGTTTTATAAGAAGGAGCAAGGAGAAGTCAGTGAATAAACAGCAGTCTTCAGTTGTCTTTATATCAGCTCCTGACTCTATGTTACTGCCATGCTTGAATTCTTGTCCTGACTTCCTTCAGTGATGAACTGTGATCAGTAAGTGTAAGTAAAATAATCTGTTTTTACTTACAGGCTTACTCATGGTCATGTGGTTACATCTCAGTGATAGTGACACTAAGACAGCATAGAATGAAGAAGAAGATAAAATGACTGCACCCATTGTATCTGTTTTAAATATGGGAATACATATCCTCAAAATATATATGCCAGATTCCCATGATCACAACAGCTAACTGGTAGCAAGACAATTCAAAACTAATTGGAAGCAGTTTTAATATAGTAGACTGACTGTCTTAAATGTTTTTTGTAGCCCTGAGCTCTGCAGCCAGTCTGCTATCCTCAAACAGATACTACATCTTTAGGTGAACACTTTAGATGAACATGTATATCATATAACATATCATCGTGCATTGTGGGAAATAATAGGGCACATCGGTGGTGGAGTCCCAGGGGGTTTCCCACCCTGCGGGTCCCACATGCAGCAGGAGGTCTAACGTTCCAGCAGCTGGGGGCTTTTGTGGCAGCAGGCCCCAATGACACGAGGAAGTCCTTGGTTCCAAAAGGGTTTATTGTCATGGCTGATGGTGGATAAATCTGGATGTACCCCATAAAACTCAGGGAAGTACTGAGTTAAGTAGGGAGGGAGAAAGGGGGAGGATCGGGGGAGGATCTGAGGAGGCATGCTTAATTTGCTCCGCCCTCTGGCCTTCATTAGTTTGTAAATCCCTAGAGCCTGAGGCCTATAGTCACACCCTATACCTGTGCACTTTGGGAGGGGCTGTAATGGCCTATGTAACTGCACAATGTAGGTCTATGGAGACAAGACTGTGCATCAGGACTCTGGGTTCTGGGGGTGAGGCTGAATGCCTACCGATTCTCACATAGAGTCTCAGGTTCTAGGCCCATGCCCAGCCATGAACCAGAATACCCTTAAGCAGTCCCACAGTGTGTGTGTGTGTGTGTGTGTGTGTGTGTGTGTGTGTGTGTGTGTGAGAGAGAGAGAGAGAGAGAGAGAGAGAGAGAGAGAGAGAGAGAAAGACAGAGAGAAAGACAGAGAGAGAAAGACAGAGAGACAGAGAGACAGAGAGAGACAGAGACAGTGTCATCTCCTAACAGGATCTCACTATTTCTATTTTACTAATCATTCATTCTTTCCCTAGGTGTTCCGCCTAATTTTTAACCTTTGCCTAATTTTTCTTCCAGTTGTTAGGGACTAGCAATTTTTATCCCAGAATTCACTGTTTGAAGATCATCATCAAAATCTGGATATATTCTGATAATCCTTAGTAGTTTTGCTTATCATAGGAAATAGATTATTGTAGGTAATTCATGTAATATAAGCTAAACTGAGACTGAAGTGTTGGCTCATGCCTATACTTCCCAACACGTGAGGGTCTAACATGGAAAACTCCTCTGTAAACTTGAGAGTCTAGTCTCAGATATATTGATTCAGAGAGTAGACTGAGGAAATGACCAAGCCATGTGGGTTAAATAAACAAAGAACCTATTCACAGCGGAGACATATAGACCATCAGTTCTAAGAGTGCACTGGGATAAACCTTGTGGCTGAAAATCTCATAACTTTTGAACACAGGAAGTTAGTTAAATTTAAATAAGAAAATGAAAATAAAAATTACCATATTCTTATATTTACAACTTTGATAGAATTTAAATATTCATCAGAGCCCCCAAATACTCCAGAAAATTCGTTAGATTTCTGAGGCTTGATCACTCTTAGTAGCAGAAACAATTAAGTGACAGCTCTACAGAGTTTGAGCTGCTTTAGTTAATAACAAGTTGGCTTTGGGGCAAAAAGTAAGAAAAGATTTCTAAGCAGGGATTGGCCAGAATTTATGAATAGATGGGTTGGATACTGTAGTAGTATGTTTGGACCACATGGGTCCATGTTATCTATGGAACTGGGTGGTATGTCATCTTGTGGTTGTAGCTAAGGAGATATATTTGTGCATTAGTGGTAGCAAGAAAATTTAAGGTTGCCAGGAAAATGGTGGGTTTTATACTATGCCTCCTTAGTAAATCATAGTGGAATTTTGTGGTTTGTCTTTATTTCTTATCTAGCCCTCAGACCACAGACTGCTCTTTTCCATTAATATGTGTGCAGCCCTTTCACAGCATTTAGCAGAGGCATTTTATTCTCCTCATGAATATTTTACAGCTCACTATAAGCTCAAGGAAAACTTGTATGTCCTTTATCACATTTGATGTTGTTGGAGACTTTCCTTTCCTTTCCTTGTTGATTTTCACTTCATGTTCTCTGGATCACAGTGGACCATTGTGTAGCTCCCAGTACGGTTTCAAGATGTTCAAGTGCTGGCCAGTTTCCTAAATACATCCTTTTTATATTGAGGCATTCAAATTTATCGATGCTATACTTGTTAGGTTGTTTAGGAAGAATAAATTTATTTTTATTATTTTTTGTAAAATTTATATTTTATTATATGAATTTAACCATTGCTTTGTTTATCTTAAACACTGAACATAATGTATAGAAGAAGCACAAACTTTTGACTAGGTCCATAAACATGTTTTCACAGATGTGACATATTATATTAGATATTAGTAAAAATGCATTTTACCTAATTTTAGAAAATAATTCATATTTTTGTAGCATATAAAAGAGAAATAGTAGAAAATATTTTCTAGACTTTTTTAAGTTGTGTATTTTATTTACATTTCAGATGTTATTCCCTTACCCCATTCCTCCCCACCCATGAGTCCTCTATCCTATGCCCCTCATCCTGCTTCTATGAAGATGTGTCCCCACCTACCCACTCCTACAGCCCCACCCTTGAATTCCCCCACACATTTTTTTTAGTTGATGTAACATAATCCTGATTTTTTTTCTTAACCTACGTTTCTGGCTTCCACAACAGTTATATCTTTAGGAAATGCCAGGAGACAATTTTGATTTTATTAAAACACCACAGTTATTGCTGGTAATATCTGCCATGTTCTTATCTGATGTCAGAACATGATAAGTGACATTTCTAAAATTTATGTTACTATATTATGGGAGAGATGCCAGTCAAATTTACACTTCGTATTTTTCTTTAAGCAATGTAAATCATAAATATTTAAAATAAGATTGATAGCTGAATGAAACTGTCACGTGTTTCTATTTGTTGCTGATACACTTGACCTTTGACAAAAGTGAAATTATATCTAATTTGGCAGAAGTCAACAGTCTATTTTGTTTTGATCTTTTCTTAAAGGCAAATTAGTCACCAGCTATTGCTATATCCAGCTCTTCAATAGAAAAGGAAACAAAGTATTGGAGTAAGCTATAATAATATTCATTCTAGACTCAACAAAGCTTCCATTTAACAATTCATGGCAAAGTTTCTGTACAGTTATCGAACATGTTCAGATGTTTTTCTAATGGTTTTGAGACACATTTGGAAATATCTCGGCTATGAACTGTGCCTGTTATCAAGACACACTTCTTGTGGCTTCAAGAGAATATTTTACACCTGATAATACACAAGCATAGGACAGACTGTGAAAGGCACCCTGGTTCCTGATTGAGCAAAGGCTAGAAACCCTGGTGACTCTGAAGGGACAGAAGGCATTTCACCTCGCTCCTGGGCACCTGGTTCCTGTCATATAGCTACAGCTCTCCCGCAGCCCTCCATAGATTTGTGACCATCAGTCAGGTAAGGGCAATGCACCAATCTCCTCCATAGACAGAAGACATGACCTGTGGTCACATAGCCTCCAGACAGATCTCCATTTTGATGACGTATCTAAAGGCCCGGAAGACATAGAAAAAACTCTCCTTCCCTAACACTCTTCCCTGCAAAAGGTATTTAACCTCAGACACTCCCTGAGAAATGGGGTATGAGTTTTACTCATTGACATTCTGTGATGACAATAAATGCCGTAAAACCATGGACTACCTCTTTTCATCGGATCTGTTGTGGGGAGCAATGGAGAAGTCTTTCATCTATAGAGCCAGTCTCATCTCCTGTAAAAGGCCTCTCTGCCCTCTCAGCCATGGCTGTGACCAAGCCAAACCAAACCCAAGCCAGGTGCCCACTGACAAGCCAAGGACTCCTCCTCAGAGGACCAGCCAGAGCTCCCCACTCTTCCCCCACGGCCCCTGTCTAGATCTAGCCTGCAAGCCCCAACTCCATTCTCAGCTCTTCCGACCCCGTAGTAGTGTCTCCTCGGCTTCCCTAAGCCCGAAAGCACAGGGTAAACATGGTCAAAACATGGAGTCCTGCCTCCTAGAGTGGCAAGCCCTGTGGCAAAGTGGGAGCAGGGCCCCATTAAATCTATACACAAAAATAATTGTATCTTGGTGTGAGTATACAGACCTTTCAGTTTTCCCTGCTTCACCAAAAATATGCTTAAGCATACCCATTGTGGAACTCTGAGTACTGAGAAACTATAATTGTCTTAGTTTCTTTTCCTATTACTGTATTAAAATATCCTGACAAAAGCAAATTAAGGAAAAGGGGGGACATTTCTGCTTAGAAATTCAAATTACAGTGCATCATATTAGAAAAGTTATGGAGACAGAAACATGAGGCAGCTGATCCCATCACTCTATAATCAGGGAAAGAGCAGCGGTTATATGCTTTCCAGTGCTAAGGTTCTCCCTCTATTGTACACAGTCCAGGATTTCAGGACCCCCCTATTCCTTATCTCCATACTGGACTAATCAAGATGGACTTCCCACATCAACCTATCCAATCAAGATAATCCCTCACAACACCCTCAGAGGCTAATCTTAATCTACGCAGCATCTCTGGCTGGGAGACTTCCTTCAAGGTATCTAGGTGTGGAGCTGACAATTTTGAAAGAAAGATAATAGGAAATAAGAATAAATAAGTGCATTTACATTGACTTGTCTGGTTAACTTATCGTTCTTAACATATTCACAAAGGTGTTAAATTTATACTCCTGAGTACATCTAGAAATTGAATCAGTACAGGCTAACAACCTAATTGAGTTATCTTGAGGCCCATTCATAGGTACCCTTGCTAAGCTCTGTGTTTGAACTAATATACTTATGACTATTAGATAAATACTTTTGAAGTATAACAGATCTGTTTCTATGAATGAGCATGCCAAAGATACTATCAGATTATGTCAGAGGCTTAGAGCTCAGATCTCCATATTTTTCTCATAACCTGCCCACCTGATCTTTCTACTAGTATATTTGAAAAGTATCTTGATTTATATATTTGAAAAGTATCCCTACTGTATTCTGTTATTGTAAAAACTTCATAGAGATTCTATCTCATGGAATTTGGGGTAAAACTTAAATCTGTGTTCTGGCCAGACATTAATAATTGACACATTTAATACTAATCACCGTAATAATAAACTGGGATATCTGTGCATTAAAATTTTTTGTGTTGTTTCTCAGAGTGATGAAACATGTTGTTATTATAATGTCAAAAATATTTATTCAATTAAAAATATTGCCTATCCATTTCTGCCTGGAAATTTGAAAAGATGGAGGAAATAGTCATCGGCAGTGACAATGTAAAACTCTTAATTCCACTTGGAAAGAGTGAATGACTGAGAGGATTTCTAATCTAATGAAATTAGATTAAAAAAACATTGTAATGATGATGAGATACACAAAGTATCCCTTTGAAGGATAGCAGGAAGGACTAGCAATTTCAAATGTGTGGGATAAACCAGAGCTATTTTCTTTTCCCTTAGCCCTGGCAAAGTAGATGTGCTTTAAAATGCATTGTAGAGACTGTGAGCCTTTATGAGACGTAGCCTTGGGTGTCATAAGTCACTGATGCTAAGTAAATACATTATTCCTCTTTAAAAATGAAACAATTCACTGCAATCAAATTTAAAATGTACCCACAAGTGGAGAGGAACCCATCTTGACACAACTATAGATTGTACACCACACAGGTATCACTAATATGAACATCAGTCCCTGGGTCAAAGTCTACCAGAGAGTAATATATGTGCTTATTAGAATATGTATGCACATTAAAACAATACTTCAGCCTCAATTTGATCATAACATAAAGACTTCCATTCTTTTATCTGACTATCATAGCTTTGCATACTCTCAGTTCTTAATGATTCCAAAGATTTTATTAGCACTCCTGTTTGCTTTACTGGACCCTGAAATTGCTTATAAGATTTAGTGAATATTCCATAAAGATGGCTTTTGAAAATGGTGTCTAAATGTGTAGGCTGCCCTGCTTAAAGAATCAGGAGTGGCCAGCAAATACAGATCCTTCTGCTCCTATGGACAGAATTAGAGTCTCATTAATTTCAAGTACAGTATACTTCATAGAGGTCTCTTTCTGTGTCTCCCCTTTTCTGTCTCTGTCTCTCTGTCTCAGTCTCTCTATCCCTCCCCCTTTCTCTTTCCATCTCCCTTTTCTCTTTTTCTCACTTTTCCCTCTATCTCTTTTCCTCCCCATCTTTTTCCCTCTCTCTCCCTCCACACTCTCTCTTGACAAGGCCTCACTATGTGGTCCAGGTTGACCTCATTCTCACTATAGCATCCAGACTTTTCTCTAAGACACTGTGACCCACCTGATTCAGCCTCCTGTGTATGGGTGGGCAGTTCTATGCACATTTTTTTCTTTTTAAAATAGTTCTTTCTAATAAACCTAAAATTTAGAAACAGATTGCATAGCCTCCATTGGTATATTGTGAAAGGCTATTTACCACCTGTAAATATATAAAGTTGAGGATAGTTGAACATTACTAATGAACAACAAAAATACTAGCCAAAGACCAACCTGAGATTGATTGACTTCTAAATCTATATTTTTTTTGCTACTTACAATCTGTTAGCGTTTCTTGAATTGTAGTTTAATGAGATCTCAACGATCTCAAAACTAAATCTCTGGTACCTCTTTCAGAGCTCATGGATATTTACCTTGGGCTGGGGTCTTAGAGTCACCTGGCTAATGAGCTCTCTTGATAGTTGTGCCAGGGAGTGAGATCCTCATTGAGCTCTGCTCTTGATCTATCCTTTGCCTTTTTGCCAAGGACCAGCCTTGTCTTGGTCATAGGTCCTAAGGAAACAGTGTTTGGGAACAATGAAAAGAATGATTTCAAATCAGTTGTGGCGTATATGCTGACAGGCTTGGGTTCTACTTGAGACAGCTCTCCAGATAGCTCATGTAGATAGCTCTTGAATCTATAGTCTGTTTAAGACAGCTTTTTGCTGAGATAGCTCCCTGTTCAAGACAGTTCTCTCTGGAGACATTCTCTCTTGCAGGAAAAAAAATTTGAAAACTCTATGGACCTATATCAGAAGAGTTGCTAGGAAAAAATGAATTTTCCAACCAAAGTTAGAAATCCTGCTAGGAAAAAATATCTAAGCATTTGCTTTCTTAACAGTTCTCTCTAAGTAGATCTCTCTTGCAGACCCCAAACCAGTGTTTGCCTCCATTCTTTTGGGTCCATGAAGCCCCCATATAATTCCTATTACATCCATAGAATTTTGCATAGTTAAGAAGCTATATATTCTTGAACTCATGTTTTCAGAGTTCTTTCCCACAGCCTTAAGGACTGTCTTGAAGGTCACATACCTTTTTGCTGAGGACATTAGACACACACTTGCCTCTCAGACTTGTGCTGTATCTGATTATCATGGAGTTTTTAATCTTGTCAAAGATGACATTCCCCAAGTAATAACGTAAAGCTAAATGTTTAAAAAAGCCTTATGCCTAGCAATTGTTAACACTTGTGGAGGCCCATGTCCTGCTATCTTTGCTCTAGGGGTGGGAACTGTGTCACTCAGTCTCTTCCACATAACCATACAGGACTTGGCACCATGTATCTTTTTTCTCTCAATATGATCCTCAGCTTCCCAACTGTTTTCTTTTTAAATTTTATTTTTATTTATTTTTTAAATCAAATCCTAATTTTTACTTATTCACACAGGGGTTATAAACACAAAAAGGCAGGATGTGGGGAAAAGGATGACACCGGAGTGTGTTTAAGGGGAGTACAGATATCTTTCAGAACAGGGTATTGGCTGGGTGAAGGTTCAGGGGACAGGTCACTATGACTCTGCCTATGATTCATTTGTTCTTATCTAAGTTGGTATTATCCGCCAAGGCTGCCTATTTACAAGGTCTATGACTACTCAGGCTGATAAATTTCCACAAAAGCTGCCTGTTTACAGTAGCTTATAGTCATCTGTTTCAATGTTTTTCCACAGAGACCCAAGACTTGGTGTTAGTATACATGTGTGATAGGTCTACTGCTGATTTTTGGCCTATGGCTGATTTTAGGCCTTCAGTGTATAAGCAGGGCTGCCTCTGACATCTTCTCCCTTCTCTAAGAATAGACGGACTGTGGTGATTCTAATCTTGCGAAGGTGGGGATAGAGGCCTGATCTCCAGTAATTGAAGGGGACCTTGTAATGGCTCCGGTCCTCCTGTTGTTGCCAGTGAGGCATGAGGGCCATACCCATCCCGATGTCTTTTTCCTGGAGAGGGGATACTTTTGACATCAACCCCTATGCATTCAGGCTTGTCCCGCAGGGAACCCAAAGAGATATTTTTAACTTTTATTTATATTCCCTTGCAGTGCTTAGCCTCATTGCCTAAGCAAGTATTCAGACTGCCAGTCAGAGGGGGTTCTGGGTGGCCCCTCTCTGCTTGGTCTAGGGGCGGAAGTTCCCTCTTTTAGGTTGGGTGGAGATGAGTTTTAGGAACACCCTGGATAGAGTAACAACCTCATCTTGAGTCTCGTGGTCCTCCATAGCTAAATTATGATAATGTATCTGAATAGGTTTTGCTACCAAATTATTTATCTGTTGTTTCACAAAGTCAGCCTATTTAAGGCCCAGGGACCAAAAGAAATAAGCAAAGATAACCCAATTAATGGTCCCAAAATGGGAGGAAGTAGGGTTGACAACCATGGAGAGGTTGAAAACCAATTCTTGTACCAGCTCTCGTCTTTCTCTTCCTCTGTCTTTTCTCAGGGCCTTCTCTGACCTTTTTCATGCTCTCTTAAACCATCCCTGTCTTGTTTATGTAAAGGCAGCATTCTTCTTTAAGAGCTGTACACAATAAAGAGCTGTACACAGTCTTTTCTATTGTAAAAGAGTAAATCAAGTCCAATAAAGTCTTTTGCAATTTTTGGAGGTCTCTTCAGACAGCGAGACGAGGGACTTCTTCATATTAGTGATGTCTCTCTAGCTATTTGATGTTCTTGTCAATGGCCCGTCGTCGAGGCTCTGAGTAGTATAAATTCGGAGGTCAGCATCTGGATTAGAACTTCTAATGGCAGACATTACCAGTGATTCATTTTTATCTGAGATACTGCCTGGGTTAGAGCTCCTGGGAGGCCCTTTTCCTTTGTGTTTTGTGAGGTTGTGTACAGAGCTGCTGCCTGGGATCTGCTCTGTGCTCCAGCCCAGACCAGAAGCCCGAAAATATTCTTATACTCAATACTAATGTATTTTCTTTTGGCTTTTGTATTAATTTCTACAAAATGTCATATGAGGTTTACAACATGCCACCCCACATCTGGCTTAAAACAGTGTTGTACAGTTATAGATCTGGAGGCTTAGAATCCTGAAATGGAGCCCAATAAGCCATATTCCTTCTGGAGCTCAGAAGAGACTTCTCTTTGGTTTCCAACCTATAGCTCCCTCAAAATAACCCTTGCTGTGTCTCCTGGAGATGTCTTTCTCCTGCACTTCTTTATCATCAGTTAGCTCTTCCCTCTTTGCTTTGACTTTCTCCTAGGACAATTTCCGCACAAGACTATTTTCCATTTTTATTTAGTATGACCTCATTTGAACATGATTGCATTTTAAAATACCTCATTTTCAAATTTGTCACATTCACAGCTTTAGGGGTTCACATTTCAGTATACCATCTGATAGGTTGCTATCTTGTCCACCACAGCACTTTGTAGTGTCAGCATTACCTTATCCGCTGTGTTTCATGTAGCTTAGAATGTGGAACAACTGGCTGCCACATTGTTACCACTTCTGTCCTTCTACCAACTGTAAACTGGCCTTAGGTCCTGCTACCACTCAAATTACTTCTGTTTCAGTAACCACAGAAGTTTTAATGGAAAAATCTGAAGCATGTATTAGCACTTGTCTTACAACACTTGCTGTAAAAACAAAACACAGCAACCCACTTGTATTGTCTACCCTGTACTCTAGAGTATTGTGAATTTTCTTCTTGTCATTTTCTATTTGAACTGACCTAAGACAACTCAGTTATGTGTGACTTTTAATTTCATTTAGTTAATTACTGAAGCTATGAAAGAAATCATCATGATACAAAATTGATAAATTTTTTGAAGCATAAACATTATATTGGCTAAATTTTCAAAACCACTTCACAAAAACCTTTGTTATTATCCATTGGACCTTGTTGTTATTTGCTCTGTGAATGTTACCATCACTAAAGCCAATATAATGTTTACCTAAAACAAATATTCCAAAAAGCAATTGCACTGCTTTGTGAAAGCTCACAAATTATTGCTATGGTTAGGCAAAAGCATTTAAAATTGTATTATATTATAATATAACATGCATCTTATTATCCATCCATGTCTACAGACACTCCTATATTCCCATCTAATCATCAATTTCATGTAGTATGTTAACTACTTAGTACTCAGTGGCCATAAGATAACTACCTTGACATCTGAAAGCAATATATATATATATATATATATATATATATATAACTCATATACATATAGTATACATATAGTTGTTGTAATAGATACTTTATTTGATGATGTATTTATTAATCTACATGAAGAGGATCAAAAAAAGAATATGTATATACTTACACCAGAATGTATTTATCTCTTCATATCATTTAGTATATTTAGGATTCTTCTTCTGATGGATAGTATTAATACTGTTATTATTAAGCATTGTTTAATGCTTACCCACACACAGCAGAACAAGCCATCTGACTTAGTCCCTACTCAGTGATTTGATTTATAACTCGATCCACAAATATTATTTGTATTTTACAATAATGAATTCTTTATAATATCCTATGAGAAAATTATTATTCATTATCTCCATTTTATAGATGTATAAAATTATGTAGAGACTAATTAAGTATGCTCTTTAAGGGCAGATATTAAGTTGACTGGAAGAACAAGATTGCTATTGGTTATTCTGAAACTGAGCTTCTAGAAGAATTGAATAGTATCTTGTTGAGTTTACTGTATAAAGTTAAAATTGTTTCTTTAGGCTTTCATGATACGCTCTCCATTAGCTTTGGGCACTGCCCAGAAGAATTCACAGTGACTTGATATTCAGCCCTTAGATATGTATACTGTTTGTGTTTTTTAGCTTTTGTGAGACATGCAAAAATAAAGTGAGAAAAGGACCATAGTAATTACATCTTACTGCAGAGATTTTTGTAATTGTTTGAAAAAAATTAGTGCATAATTTAAAATTTCTATAAATGTAGTTCTTATCTAGAAATAAGAAATAACTTAAATTTGGAATATTTTATACTCATAGCCAACATTTAGAACATAGATTTATTGTTATAAAATAATTTAAAGTTATATTACTATTTATGAATATAAACTCAACCAAAAATTTAGAGGATAAAAATGCAACTATAAAGGACGATATACTTTCTTTTTTTTTATTGGATATTTTATCTATTTACAATACAGATGTCATCCCCTTTCCCCATTTCCCCTCCCTAGAACCTCTAGAAAAATACATGTCACTGCCATGCCTTTTCAAAAGATTTTGATTCTGGCAAATCTGAAGCATTTGTCAAGTTTATTTTTAAATATAGATGCATAATTAATGGTCAAACTGAGAATGATGAAATGACCCTTTGCCTTTTAAACAAAGATGTAAATAAGAAAACTTTTTCTGCAAAGGAGAGCTTTAACTAAGGTTTTGTTTAGATACTTTACTTTCATTTATGCCATTTCAGTCATGAGAATAGTGGACTAAGGCACATTTTATGACAATTTGTCAAATCTTCTTCATACATCTGAGTCATTACACATGTTTTATATGGAGATATTATTGATCAATATTTTCACAGCATTCTGTTATACAAACGCTACTTTGCTTGGTATCATTGTGGGCTATTTTAACAATTTTTTACTCCATATAATTTACTATTAACTTTCAAAGTTAGTGGAACTATTAAGAGTTGAGTTTGCTTATATTCCAATTACTTTTATTGTTTAAGTCTTTCCATCTCTTTTAAGGTAACTCAGGAAGTACGTATTGGAAAGGAAAACAACAAACTGAATTGGTGAAAATATGATCATTTTTATCAGTTGAAATAAAGATTGAATTAGTTTATCTGTAGAATTTCCCTTAATAGTTTTTCAAGATATTGCCAAAAGAATTCAACTTATCTTTCTGCATCATCACCACTCATTAATAAGCATACATATCTTTGCCATTCTAAATTTATGCCATTCAAAATATTTTGAGGGTCATAAATATGGCTCAGTAGGTAAACACACTTAATATTAAACCTAATGACCCAAGATCTAGCTCTGTAATTTACGCTGTTTAAGGAGAGAACCAATTCCCTCAAGTTGTCCTCTGACCTCCACATGTGCAATATGTTATGTCAACCTCCAACACACACACACACACACACGCACACGCACACACACACACACACACACAGAGACAGATACAGAGACAGAGAGACATACACAAATTAAAACAGTGTAAAAAAATATTAAAATATTTAGAACTGAAGTCTTATATTTTGAAACTGACATTTTTCCATTGATATAATTCATGTAGAAAATATCAATTATTTTTTTCATATCATTAGTTTGTACTTTTTATTACTGAGTGTAACTTCACAACTGTCCCATGTCTTAATTTGTCTACAGAAGGATACTGTGGTATCCCTAGTAGTTGAATTACAAATGATGCTGCTGTGTTGTTTGTGTGGCCCTGGAAAAAGAACCCAAACAGAAACTATTGGGTTGTATGATGTATTTGTTATTTATTATTTATGTAAAAATATAACTTGTGCTAAAGTAAAGAAAACTTTGTTATCGTATTACTTTATGGTTTATAGTTTGTTTTTTTAGCTGTCTCTTTTTTAAAAATTTTTTTATTGGATGTTTTATTTACATTTCATATGTTGTCCCCTTACCCCATCCCCCACCCACCCAGGAACCCCCAATCCCCTCACCCTTCCTCCTTCTTCTCTGTGGATGTAACCTCTATCTACCCCCCAACCCCACCTCCCCACCCTCAAAATTCCCACCCCCTGGGGCGTCCAGCCTTCATGAGGTCAAGGTTCTCTTCTTCCACCTATGCCCAGCAGGGCCCTCCACTCTTACATATTCAGCTAAAGCCCTGGATCCCTCCCTAAGTACTCCCAGGCTGGTGGTTTAGACCCTGGGAGCTGTGGTTGGTTGGTATTGTTGCTCTCCTCATGGTGCCACAAATCCTTTCAGCTCCTTCAGTCTTCAGAGAAAGACATGAAGATATTGAGCTGATGGGATTGAAGATGGGCAAGGACTCTGTATAAAGATGGAACATGTATAGATCCTAGAGGATAGAGAAAGCTAGCAGCCCATTCTCTCCCAGAATCTCCACAAGGCACACATATCTATTCATGCTTTGTCTTCAATCCCATTAAAACTATAAACCAAGGTGGTTTAAGTAACAGTCATTTTGAATTCTCCAGTAGTATGTGAATAATTAAGTGTCTCTGCATCCTCAGATCAGCAGCTTTGACCATATTTCCAAATCTTATTCTATCCACTCTGCAGTATGTATGCTGATACAGTATTGGGATTTAATTTACACTTTTAGAGCTAATAATATTGAACATTTTTGGTGGCTTTTCCTTATTGTTTGCTCTGGTTAATAAAATGTCCATGTCATTTGGCCATATCAAATTTGATGGTATAAGGCTATTACCATTAGGTTCTGAAACTTTTTATTTATTTATTTTTTCGTATTTTAGATAATAGTTGTTTATCGGTCATGTGGCTTATATTTTCTTTGAATTTGTATTTATTTCCACCAATTCCCATGGTATGACACAGAGTGAAACTTATTTATTTTCATTTGCAATGTGGCTTTTGATTTAGTAAAGTATCCTTACTGCTACTTAGAGCTCTGGAATCTTTGTGGGAATCTATTAAGGAAATTATAGTATAATTGTCAAATCATGTTTGTAAATTTTTCTGGTCATATAACTAGGATTCCACATAGCAGCTTCCCTCTTGTGCATTGTTACATGTAGTATGACACACTACTAGAAATTTCTGCAACTCTCTTGGTGCATATTTGAGTTACTACATATTTTTTTCTTTATTAAAACAAAAACATGACACCTGGGTAAAATTTCTTGTAACAAACGGAAGAAAATTGTAATAGGTAGTAATTAGAACTGAATTCCTCACTGGAAATTATAGACTTAAATTTCTTTGTCCTTGTCAATCAAATATTTAGTCATGAGCTACTTTTAAAACGCTAATGATTTCTGTAATATGACCCTCTAGAATGTATCTACTATGTGTTAAAGCATCATAGAATTTCTTCTTAATTAAAGAAAATTCTTGTTTCTTCCCATATATATTGCAAGGATGTACAGCAGGAAACATGGATAGTAAAGGAAATCATGTGGTGTAAGTGTTCCTGGAGTTTGACCTTCCAGATGTATATTGTTGCTACATTCATACTCTCCCTCCCCTCCCTCACTTTTCTCTCCCCCTTTTCTCTTAAAAGCACTCAAATACACATGTGCACTTTCTCTTTCTCATACACATGCATGTGGAGATTATAGACCTAATATATATAATTGTAAATGTCCAAGTAAAGGAACTGAAAAAAGCATTTTTCTTCTCCTTAAACAACTCAGAAAATATCTTCTTTGAGAATTCTGAAAGAGGCACTGAAAAATATGTTGTGGTTTTATAAAACACTCGCTAATGATATTTCATTTGAATATCTATACCAAGGATATTGATGACAGCTAAGAACAGAGTATTAATGTCTAGCTTAGACATGTATTTCTACCAGTGCAGTCTTAACTTTACCTGAAGAGCATATGTTCAACATGTCTGTCCCAACTGAAAGTTGTTTATCATGACTGAAACTTGCTTTACTCTCTGTCTCTTCTTTTTGTTTTAGTTGTAGAGTCATTGTTTTTATGATACAATGTAAAGGTGAATGTCATGTGTTTGTATTGCCTTGCATTTCATATACCTGTTTAAGATTTCCTTTAAGTTTGCTTATTTTAAGATAAAATTTAAGTATGTTTCTTTTTAGATAAAATTCATTTTACAGGCCGGGCAGTGGTGGCCCACGCCTTTAATCCCAGCTCTTGGGAGGCAGAGGCAGGCGGATTTCTGAGTTCGAGGCCAGCCTGGTCTACTGAGTGAGTTCCAGGACAGCCAGGACTACACAGAGAAACCCTGTCTCAAAAAAAAAACAAAAAAAAAATTCATTTTACAGAAGTATTTTTGGAAGTAACAGATAAGGGTCATATTCTAGAAAATGATATGGAATATTAAAATTTAAAAAAAAACTACTCAAGAAAAAGAATAACATAGATAAAGCCTGTATTAGGTGACTTCATTTTTGTCTTGCAATTATTAAATTCTTAAACATGAAAATATGCATTTCAGAATGCTTTTCTTAATATAAATTAGAAAAGTTAGTCAATTGCAGTATGAATGCTGGTCATACTCAATGGAAATCTCAGAACTTCATTTGCCATTTAATCCAGTTATTTTCCCAAATTTTGTCATTCTTGTGCAATTTAAAGAGCTTCTTGGCATTTAAGCAGTTTTATAAAGCCAATAATAATAAGTAACTTTAATGTTTAAATATTAACACTATTAAAATCAAGAAAGAAACTTAGAGCAATGGCAAAGAGACAATGAATCTATTTTTCTTTCATCATGATAGATAAGGAAAAACTTCATTTAATTGGAATTTCTGCATTTGAACCATCTCGGATTTTACCATTTAAGATAGAAAAACAGAAATATATTATTTTGTTTTCAGGAATTCCATTTACTCAAATTATGCATATCTACCCAAACCAAATGTTTAGCAATTCCATTTTACATACCTTTTAATCCTCTCAAAAGTATTGTACATTAAATTATTTTCCTAAATTACTCTAAATCGTCAGCAAATCAGTAGAATTATTTTTAAATTTTAATATTTCTCAGGAGGTTAATGATTAATTATATATCTATTAAATTGCAAAGTTAGATATCATTATTATAAAGGACCCTGGAATATGTTCAAAATCATTTTTAACTGTAATTCTTAAAAATGTCTACTATTAGTAATAGACAGTACATCCAGACAAAACTGAACAGAGAAATGCTATTGTTAACTGCTGTCATATACCAAATGGACCACATAGGTATCTACAAAACTTTTTACTCAAGCACAAAAGAGCATAGTTTCTTTTCAATACCTCATGGTAATTTCTATAAAATTGAACACAAACCAAGTTTCAGAAGATATAAGAATATTAAAATAATTTTTGTGCATCTTATTAGACCAGAATAAAACTGTATACCACCAACAATAATGTAACAGAAAATTTACAAATTATTGGAAACTAAACAACTCTTTAAACGAAAAATTGGTGAAGGCAGAAATTAAGAAAAGAAAATTAAAGACGGTTTAAAAGTAAACAAAAATTAATGTTCAACCTTATGGGACACAATGAAGGTCATACTCATAGTTTTAATTGTATGCTTAAAACAAACAAACAAACAAAAACAGGAGAGAACTCATGCTAGTTACTAAGCAGCATACCTAAATATTCTAGAACAAAATAAATAATCACATTTAAAAGAACTAGATGGCTAGAAATTAAATTCATGGCAGAAATCAGTAAAAAGAAACAACAACAATACAATACAAAAAGAGCCAATGAAAGAAAGAGTTGATTTGAGAAAAAGAATAAGATTGAAAAGTCAGCTAAAAGGCAAAGAGAACAGATCCACATGAACAAAATCAAAAACAGAAAGTGTGACATAACAACAGGCACTGAGGAAATCCAGGGAGTCATTAAGCAGATAATTTAAAAAACTGTTTTTCACTAAACCAGAAAATCTTAAAGGAATGGACAATCTTTTCAATATATATCACTGACCAAAGTAAAATCAAAATCAGATAAGCAAAGATCAAACTCTAAACCCTAGTGAAAGAGGAGTGCTAATTAAATGTCTCTCAGCACACAATAAGACCAGGGCCAGAGAGTTTTAGCCTAGAACTCTACTAGACTTTCAAAGAGAGTTAGTTACAGTGGTCCTCAAGTTATTCCATAAAATAGAAACAGAAGAAACATTACCAATTCATTTTGTGAGGCCACAGTTACCCTGATAACTAAAAGACATAAAGACCCAAAATAAAAGAGTTACAGAAAAAATTACTTTATGAACAGAGATGGGAAAAAAATCTCAATAAAATACTTGCAAACTAAATCTGAGTTTTGTAAGATTTCTATTAACCAGACAAATGATGTAATGGTAAAGACAACTCATGTTACATTTAATTGGAGCTGGCTTACAGTTTTAGAGATCTAGTTCATTATAATTATGGCAGAAGCATGGTGGTGTGCAGGAAGATGGTGCTAGAGAAGAAGCTGTGAGTTCTGCATCTCCATGGGCAGCAGGAGACTCTGACACAAAAAGCATAGCTTCAGCATAGTAGATTTCAAAGCCTGTCCCCACAGTGGGGACCTCCAACAAGGCCATGCCTAATCAAACAAGGCCATGCCTTCTAAAATGACACTTTTTATGGGCCAAGCATTCAAGCACATGAGTTTATGGGAGTCATACCTATTCAAGCCACCACATGCTGCAGCCCTTTGAATATAGCTGCTCATGTTGTAATAAGCCCCCAACCATAAAACTATTTCAATACTAATTCATAGTTGTTAGTTTGCTACTGTTAGGAATCATAATGAAAATACTTGATATATAGGATATCCAAAATGAGATACCCAGAGGGGTTGCAAACCACAGGTTGAGAAACACTGGTGAAGCCTCTAGAAATGCTTCTACATTAGAGTCACATTTATTTTTCCCTTCACTCCCTGAAGAATAGGTTGTAAGTTGAATGACTTCTGTCTTCTGTACTGTTAAGGAACAGTAAGCCATGTAGAAGCATGCCACTTTTTCCCTCCTTTCTTCTTTTTTAATGTTTCATTACCTGTTCCATTCTTTTACCTTCTTTGCTCTGTTTTCTTTTCTTCTTTCTTTCTTTCTTTCTTTCTTTCTTTCTTTCTTTCTTTCTTTCTTTCTTTCTTTCTTTCTTTCTTCCTTCATCTTCCTCCATCTCTTTCCTCTCTTTCACATCTTTCCCATACTTCCTATCTTTCTCCTTCTTTCTTCCTTTCATAGTGGCCATAGACACGGAGTGTAGCCTCATCCTGCCAGGAGTGTACTCTAAGTAAAGTAGGACAGAAACCAAAGAGTTATTATCGTTCTTATGTCTCCTGGTTTCGTGTTGGTTCTTTCATTTACTAAAGATGGAATAAGTATTTGTGAAAGCTTCACTTCCACAAAGAAGGCCTTCACAATTCTGGATCGTATATATTAGTTCTATGTGTGTCTACTTTTTAGTTGAATCACTAATCTGGGATTCCTTCATAGTTGTGCACGTTTCCACTGTTGAGTACTGTTACATAGATGTCATGAAGCCTCCATCTGATGATTTAATATTCACCTGGACAGAGGAAGCTGCTTCCTGGATTTCTCATAACATTGTATTGTGCAAAGATATCTACGGAGGTGCGAGGAGGACTATGAGGTTTTCTATTCATGGAAAACATATCTTTCGAATGACCTATCTAGAGATTTATAAAGGAAGACTACCCAACAGGGGAAATTATCAGGCTGTTTTCAGTGGGTCATTATCATTTTGAGAAGTTGAACAGTTTGTCACAGCAAACATAAATACATTTATCAAAGCCACAGAAAAGATGTAGTCAGTAACATTACAGCAAGTAAAATGGAATTTTTCTGGCTCTTATCTGGATTTTACTGTGTCTCCTATTGCAAGATAATATTGTGATGTGTCTGGGGCTTCTGACACCAGAATTTCCCTACATGCGCTTACCAGTGCTCTTTCTTTGAAGAGCTGAGGACTAAAACAGCCAATTTAAGATAAAATCACTAGCTAAATTCTGTCATGTCACAGGTTTAATGATAAACATCATGATTTCACTCCTAAATTATGAGAATTAAGATAGTTTAAGAAAATCAATTCTAATACTTTTAATTTTTCATTCTGTGGGTTTTAGAAACTTCTTTATATTTTTGGTTGTGAGCCTAGCCTTTAACAGCTGTATGGTCTCTCTAGTCCAAGTACACATGCTCCACTATGTTCATGGCAGCCTTATCAACAGAGGAATGGATACAGAAAATGTGGTACATTTACACAATGGAATACTACTCAGTTATTAAATCAATGGCTTCATAAAATTCTAAGGCAAATGGATAGAACTTGAAAATAATATCCTGAGTCAGCTAACCCAGTCTTAATAGAACACACATGATATGTTCTTACTGATAAGTGGATATTAGCCCCAAGCTTGGAATACCCAAGACACAATTCACAGAGTATATGAAGCTCAAGAAAAAAAGTCCAAAGCGTGGATGCTTTGGTGCTTCTTAGAAGGGGGAACAAAATACTCACAGGAGGAAATATGGAGACAAATTGTGGAGCAGAGACTGGCCCCACCTGGACATTCATCCCATATACGTTCACCAAACCTGGATGCTATTGCAGATGCAGGGAAGTCCTAGCTGGTGGGGGCCTGATATGGCTGTCTCCTGAGAGCCTGTACCAGAGCCTGAAAATTACAGAGGTAAATCCTCACAGCCTATCATTGGACTGAAAAAGGAAAAGTAATGCATGTATAAAAGCAGACTCTGTCACATATGAATGTCAAAAAGTATACCCATAAAGTCTCAACAGTATGACTGCTTACACATGAACTGAGTAAGATGACAGCTACAGAACTTCCAAAGTGAACAGAGGGATGTCCAGAAGACTTCGTCCTACACAAAGAATGAAAGGGAAAAGAACAGTGTTGAAAGTGGGAGACATAGTCATCCCCAAGGAAGAGCACACCAACTGGGTATTCAAAAGCACATGAATGGTAATTGCTAAAAACACACACATTACATAGACTAAACAGGTAGTATTTAGGACACTATATATGGGTGATATATGTCTATGTTTATATATAGAGAATGAAAAAAGAGACCATAAATTTCAAAGGAAGAAATTAGATGTATTCAGGAAGGTTTACAGGTGGAGAATGATGTAATTATATTATAGTCTCAAAAATAAAAGAAATAGTAAAATATGCAAAAGCCTTCCTTATATCTAATAAGCATGGAGATTAGAGTTAAATGTCCTATTATTACTATTTCAAGCTCCAGAAATCTGTTTTTTATGTAGATTAATGCTTACACACATTAATACATATGATATGTAAGAAAACCTTCTCAGGACCAAATAGTAAAAGCACTGGCTGGTAAAAGCAAAGATAGCATTGGCTCTTTCTGTGGATAGTATGTTATTCTTCTGAAGTCAGAGGCCCTTTATTGATATTCCATATTTCAATCTGTTCCTATTCTATTCTAGAATTTTCTAGAATAGCTGAACTCTGGAGATATTAGGCATGTTCTATACGAATGTATTCTGAATGCTAGACAGTTAAGATTTCCAAAGTGTTCTCTCCAGAAGCTTTCATGGCAGAGTACAGAATTTTATTGTTGACTTTTAAACAAGCCCAGATTCTTACATCGTGTCAAAGTCAAAGCAAATAGAAACATCTCTATAAAGTATTAGCCATATCTATTTCACACATCTTTACAGTATTAGTACATATCTATTTCACATACCTGTAAGTTAATACCACATATCTGTTTCACACATCTTTACAGTATTAGTACAT
>NW_021605171.1:4730914-4753006 GCF_004785775.1 Grammomys surdaster | reverse complement strand
ACACATCTTTACAGTATTAGTACATATCTGTTTCACATACCTGTAAGGTACTACCACATATCTGTTTCACGTGTGATCCTGAATGAAACATCATCATATTTTATGTGATTTTTTTGCCTTAATTTTTTTACTGTATGATTTGAATGGTTAGAATAAAGAAAATTAAATTATATTCATGTGGGACTAGATGGATATATTTGATACTGAATGTTTAGGTTTGAGGAGGATAAAAGCCACAGATTGCATCTGTGAAAATAATGGGGACATACAGTTCAGAGATTCTTAGTGCTTTAAAAAGAAAGTATAGATGCTGTTCTGTAGCTTAGAGACTTTAAGAAGGTCTTTGTTTTTATTTTTTGTCTTTTGCTTTTTTTGAGGAAAATTCATGTTAGGCAGTAACTTTCATTCTATATTGACTAAATGATGCTAATTTCTTCTCTTTCTCTCTCATATATATATATATATATATACATATATATATATATATATATGATCATACACATTAACTTAGTATTATATTAAATAAATTCATACAAATATCAAAGCGACAGAAAAGCTGCCTTTTCATTGTAAATGCATGTTGTTGCCTCAGCTGCAGTTGAATGCATACAAGCAAGTTCTTTCTTCTCTGTTGGATTAGCAAAGGTAAGGCCATGATAAAAAGTAATAACAAAACTAACCTTAACCTAATTTTTAAATATTTCCCTTTAGATAATTCACTATAGTGATTAGCTACTATGTCTGTATCAAAAACCCTTATGCTCCGTATTCCCTAATTAAACAATATAGAAAGAGTTAATCTTGATGAAGGGCTAAAAAAATCGAAAAGACATGCTTCAGAGCATAAAAATTTTAGAAATTCTACAATCTTTGAGCATTAAAAAATACCTGTATTTATTTTTGTGGTTACCGCTTTGCATTATCATTTTTAGTTTAGTTGATTTATTATTAAAATTTATCTCTATATTGGAAATAATATAATTTTAAATGTTTATCAGAAAGTCTTGACTAATATTAGATATCAGTTTTCTAAATAAAAGTTTGCTTTTAGTCCTGTAAAATATAATAATCTGTTTTTAACTAAGCATATTAAAGAAGATTTAATGTTAATTGGAGTACAGATGTGAATTTTAGTGTCTGAAGTTGTTCTCATTTAATTAAATTATTGCTTGCTATGTTCTTACAACACTTAGAACTTCACATTTGTAAAACTATTCAACTTGAAGATAAGACAATTCAAATTTAGGACATGAAAGAACATATTGACCATATCGTACCAAATGCAAATTGAAATATATTATGTGGCATTTGACTTAATGATGTTTAATTAAAATGAATGCATGTTTGTAATTCTAGAAATATTCATATTTCTTAGATGCTTATTTACATATACTCAAGTTAGATAAGAAATGAGCATAAAAGTATAAAAAGAGTTTCTAAAAGATACAACAGAAAGGATACCTCAATTGTCACCCCATTTCCACTTCATGCTAACTATAAAGTACTGAATAGCTTTTTTTTAAAAAGAAAAAAAAAACAGACTTGCTATTTTTCAGATGTGATGGGAAAAAGATAATTGTTATCTTTGTGAAGTGATTTAAAAAGTTTTTATGTAATTCTTAAGGCAGTTTGAGGGTCATTAAATTCATTATTAATGCAAAATTCATAAGCAATTATGCAGAAATATTGTAACAGATTTAAGTAACCAGCAAAAACATGGTCCCTAAATACATTAGACATTTAGACACTGAATTAGAGTGTTTTATTGATGTGAAGAGAGACCACGGCCATGGCACCTCTTATGAGGGAAAATATTTAACTGAGGCATGTTTAACGTTCAGAAGCTTGGCCTATTATCATTATAGTGGGAAGCCTCGTTTCACACAGGCAACACATGGTGCCGAAATGATAGCTGAGAATTACACATCCAGATCAGCAGGTAACAGCAAGAGAAAGAGGCACTGGGCCTGACTTGTTCTTCTGAAACCTCAAAGCCCACCTTCAATAACACACTTCCTCCAACAAAACCACATCTAATTATCCTGTGTCACTTCCTATGAGCCTATGAGGGCAATTTTCATTCAAACCACCAGAGAACACATATGTCAATAATCCCTTGTTTTATGATTTCTTCTTCTTCTTCTTCTTCTTCTTCTTCTTCTTCTTCTTCTTCTTCTTCTTCTTCTTCTTCTTCTTCTTCTTCTTCTTCTTCCTCCTCTTCTTCTCCCTCTTTCTCTTCCTCTTCCTCTACTTCTTCTTGTACTTCTTCCTCTGTCTCTTCTTCTTCATCATCACTTTTATCATTTCTAATGTGAATATGACACATTTAACGCTTTCAGTACCCTTTCATCTCTTCTCTTCCATAACCTACTCTTATAACAGCTCTCATATTGATATTTTCAAAAGACAAAAATATAAACACTTCCAAAATCTGATATGATACATTTGCTTAGATACATAAAATATAGTACCTGCTTCTAGGAGTACCTAGGACATAGTGAAATCTGTTTTTATTAATGAAAATGGAGATTAATTACGACTTTTGAAACCTCTTAAGTTTTGATTCCTGTCCCTGAAGAGAAAGACATAGAGGCCTGAGAAAAATAAGCATATTTTAGACCAACTTCAGTGTAAGGATTAAGAGAGAGGCTTGAGGGAAAGGTAGAGGAGTAAGAAATTCTGGTCAAGACACTGGTATTTAAATGAAAATGCCTGTACAGATGCACTATATGAGTGCTTGTTCCCTGCTTATGGAAACTATCAGGAAAGAGTTCAAAAATATGGTGATGTTGGTGGAGATGTATCACTAGAGCTAGGCTTCATGATTTCAAATATCCACATGAGGCTCAGTCTGTCTTTGTCTGTCTGTCTGTCTGTCTGTCTATCCATCTATCATCTTTGCTCCCTACATATCAGGATATAAAGCCCTTCGCTAGTTCTCTAACACCATACCTTTCTGTTTCACAGCATGATGATTATGTATTAACCCTCTAAAACTGTAAGCAAGCCCTCAATTAAAAGCTTTCTTTTAGAAGAATTGCCTTGGTCATGGTATCTCTTCACAGCAATGGAAGAGCAACTAAGGTAAACATTATATCTTAGAAATAAACATTCCACCATGTTTGACTTCAATTTTAGAATGTACACAAGAAGGAAGAAGAGTACTATGCCATTATGCCAAGAGTATGGGATTCAGGATTGTTTACTACAGGGATAAGTTAACTTTATTTCTGGAGATAAGAAAGGTCCAGAGAAGTCAGTACTTTATTGAAGGATTTCTGTGAAGTTACTCCAACCAGTAAATTTTCTAAGTGAACTGTGTTGCATGTTTTAGAATATGGCATTTGCAGTATCATCAGGCAAGTACAGTCTTACCATTAACATTATTATTATCTGTGTGTAATTGTGTTTGTGTGTGTGTGTGTGTGTGTGTGTGTGTGTGTGAGAGAGAGAGAGAGAGAGAGAGAGAGAGAGAGAGAGAGAGAGAATGAGAGTATGTGTGTTATTATCATAGATAAATTCATGTAAATATTTTCTGCCTTCATAAAGGAGCCAGGTCACTTGGATTAGAAAGAATTTGGTAATATCTTATAAAATTTGATAATATTTATTTTCTAAAAGGGTTGTACATTTAATTGGAAAGGAAACAGAAACTAATTCCACATAGAAAAGCTCTAGTTCAGGCTCTGAGGAGATTGTTCAGTGGATAAGGTGCCTGCTGCGTAACATATGGATTTGAGTCTCAAGCACTGATGTAAAGTGTGGCATGTCAGTGTTGCCTATAATCCTAGCTCTCTGTATATGGGGACTGGAGAGCTAGGTGTGCACTCCTGGGGAATGTCTGGCCACAATTTTACCTGATGTGTTCTAAATTTAGTGAGAGATCTGTCTCACAATATACAATGGAGATGTGACTGAGGAAGATACCTGATGTCAGCATCTGGGATCCACTTATACCTACACATGAGCAGTGGAGTGTAGCTGCACACATGCGGATAGCACAGTCATTTCTCACATACACATACCATACAGAATTTTTAGTCTATAAAGCATGGAGCTGTATATAGCTGTCTTTTTCCTGGAGAAGCCCCATTCATTGTCACATCTTCAGCTATAAATCTGCCCTCTCTGTAGTTCATTTCTTCTGCGCGGCCTCTGCATTAAGCTTCACACTTGCTTTGCTCATATCCAGTACTTCCTACAGTATACTTCATTTCCTGAAAACAAACTGCACCTTCTCTACTGATTCTTTCTTGGTATAAGTTCTGACCCTAATGCAGAGTATCAAGGTCTTCCCTTTCCTCTCTCTGAGGAGTCACTAGGGAAGTCTTATTGTACCAACTGTATGACTGCCACTCATTTTGAGTTCTTATCCAAGACTCTGTATCTGCAATTGTGGCTATTTACTCTCCTTCAACAGACATAAGTCATCATACTAAATGTATATTTATTCACATTATTCCTTAGTGGCATTATGTTCTTCTTTAGCTCAATTATTTCTCTTGACTTAGTTATGATTCCATACTCTGGCTGTGTGTGAACTTTGATACTATCTTTTTTTGTTATTTTTTTTTAACTTTTCGCAAATGGAACACTTTTGCAGCACTGATTTTACCATTAGTTCAGTAACAGTGCATGGAACTCCCAACAGTTTTATCTTTGAACCTTCACAGGATACAGTCCTTCTACTTTTCATTTTGATGAACTCTTCTCAGCCTACAATTGTAAATTGGGCTTGTGCCCATCAGATGGCTTCTTGAATTCTAAGAAAGCACTGGCTTCTCTTTTGTCCTATATTCCTTGTGATCTTCTATTCAAAGCTACTGGGAAAATGGCCTCTGCAATTTAGTCTCCCCTCATTTTATATGTGAGAACATGGAGCAAGCTACCTCCTTTGTCTTTACTGTGCATAAAGCACTACAGAGTTTCTTGGCAAGTAATTACCATGCATGAATCGATGTTGTCAGTTCAAATCTGATAAACTAATTTTTCATTTTCAATTTCAGTTTCCTTCATAATGCATTAATTTATGATTGATACTTCCTCTCAATTTTTATTACTGTTATTCTTATTCCTATTTTCAGGGCAAGTTCTTTGCTTATGAATCTACAACTAAGCTTATTCACTAATGGATTAGTAAATCAGTTTTTAAATGTATCTCTCCTTAAAATATTTTCCACTAGCTATTTCCAAATTTAAAATCTAATGTTAATGTATTTTATATAGAACTATTTAGAATTTATTATATTTACTGTTGTTTTTACAACCAAAATGTGATTGTATCATGTTAATTCTGAAAACATACTTAATTTTAATTAAATAGAGGAGAAAATTCACCACAATTTGCTTTAGCACTGTGAGCTTGGTTTACTATCAAGCATATGGTTCAACCATTATGTTTCAAACCATTAGTTTGGCCTGCTTATGCAAAGCACACATGTTGAAGTAGATAATAAAAAAAGTGAGCACTCCACTTGTGCACACACACACACACACACACGACTTGTTTTCTTTCATATAGAGTTTGTATATTTGCCTAGCTCTGGGTAAAGCAATCAATAATGATGAAAAATGTCATACATGGCTCACTCCAAAGAGAATTGTTGAATGGGCATTAAATGAGAATTCCATGAAATTCCTCTTGAAATGCCACATAGTCATTGATGAATGGGAACCTTCAAACTCAAGTTTTACAAGGCTAAATTTAGACAGTAGAATGTTTCTCTCCATGATTAAATATGTAAATCTTTGCTGTAAAACACAGCTATTGTTTACATTTGCACTTCAGTTAAAAGAAAATATGTACAAATATGCTCTATATGCACTTGAAAACTTCTCAAGTGTGAGCATGGGTCTAGGCTTTTATGTTAATCAGACCAGTACGAGCAGTGACAAACTTTTGATAAGCACAGGAGTCATTGTTTGGTTGAATACAAAAATCACCAATATTTTAAGCTAATCTTCATATATTATGCTTATAAATAATCTAATAATCTTCAATTGCAGCATTTATGTACAATCTTTGTATGTACTGATTTTTCAATATGTAGATATCGATCTATCATCTATCACTTACCTATACCTATTGTCTGTCTACCTCTTTTGTTTTAGAAGAATATTGTTGTGTTCCACCTTCCCAGTTCTCTAGCTACATGATGTGTTATTATTATTATTACTATTATTATTACTATTATTATTATTATTATCATTTCTACATGTATATCTGTGTATAAGCTACTTGTAAACTTTTTCAAAACTGGGTATGGTCATTTTTCTCTCTTGAGTCTAATTATTTTGAAATTCACTTTGTAGGGTTTTAAAATTTATTTTTAGAATTGATTAATATGCTTTCCAAAATATCAGCCTATGAAAAAATATGGTTTTTTGAATTGCTGATAACCACTAACCTATTTAAGCATACTTATGAGAAATTAAGAAAACTTTTCCATTTGTTAGTTGAACTGTTTAATCTATGAGTTATGTCAACCTGTGACTATCACCTGAATTCAGGATATTTAGTTTTTTTTTTTAATTTCCTGAATATTGTTCAGTGGGTTGTAGTAATCCATTTTAAGTAACCCTAGAAAGATACCTTCCTGACTGGTTTCAGTTCTACTATCAATAAGAAGTCCAATAATTCTCAATTACTTTGAATGATTGTTTTGTCTTTTCTTTCTTTTCTCATTTATAGAGTAATGCAGACTTGTAGATATTCTACTACAGCATTAATTATCATTGGCTTGCCAGAAATGTCAATCATGTAAGAGAACACAAGTATATTTTGTCAGGGCAATATTAAGCAAAGAAATCTCTAACAGCCAGAATGTTCTTCATGTGTAATTCGTATTAGTGACTGTTTCTAGCAATCAGGTTTCTACTATGTCTTGGTAAAATCCTATGTGTTCAGAAGATTTGTAGTGTTGATTTAAAAGATCCAACTATTTCTCACATTCGCTTTTCTTACATTAGCATTTCAAAGGTGCCTATCCTCGAAATTCAAGATAAAAAGAATGGTTAAAGAACAGTATTTTTCTGTTTTATCATTTTGTTGAGGAACTTTCTTTCTTTGAAGTTATGGGGTCTTATTTTTAAACTTCCAGGAACAACTCATGTATTCTTAGAACTATGTAGTACCTCCCATTTCCACTTCATCCATTCTGTCTCCAGTATCACTGTGGGACTCTGACATGATGTCTGTCTGGAGGTCCCCAAAATCCTAACCTCTCCCTGTAAAGACATACTTTTGTTCCAGTCTTATTGTTGCTCATGGTTTTGTTCCCACTGAGATGGCAGCAAGATTTCTTACAGATAAATGTTGGCTTAAGTCACTTTCTGGCAAAGTTACTACTTCCTACTAGGATGCATTACTGCCAAAGATGATAGGTGCTTATAGATACGATCACATCAGCCTCAATAAGCAGAAATCTGAACTGCAAAAGGAAGATTTTTTTGTGTACTATTGCTGTGATGTACTCACAATTCTGTTTTGGTTACTAATAGTTATTTTTGTGATAATGCTTCTTCAGCTTTCAACTCTCTCTCTCTCTCTCTCTCTCTCTCTCTCTCTCTCTCTCCCCCCCCTCTCTTGCTGTCTCTCTGTCTGTCACTCTCTATGTCTCTGTGGGTGTAGTATATGTACATGTCATCCAATATGTTAGGTATGTGTCATATACTTATGGTGTGTTGGTTTTCATGTGAAAGTCAATTTGGTTTGGCTTAGTTTACCTCATTGTTACCATTCTGCCTCCTAGGAATCAGGAATGAGCTTCCTAAGGACTGAGGTAGAAGAAATACAGGCAATCTAACAATCATGAGACTTGATGTCTAGAAATGTGGAACTGCGTAAGGGTATCCTGGTTCATGGCTGGGCATGTGCCTAGAACCCCTAGACTCTACATGAGAACCTGCTGGAGTTTGGTGCGCCCCCAGAACCCAGGGTCCTGAAAAGCAGTCTAGTCTCCATAAAACTACATTGTTCAGTCACGTAGGCCATTACAGCCACTCCTAAAGTGCACAGGTAGAGGGTGTGACTAGAGGCCTCAGGCCCTAGGGATTTACATACTAATGAAGGCCAGAGGGCAGAGCAAATTAGGCATACCTCCCCAGATCCTCCCCAGTTCCTCCCCCTTTCTCCCTCCCTATATAAGTTGGGACTGCCCTGAGTTTTACAGGGGGTACTTCCAGATTCATTCACCATCCGCCATGATAATAAACCCTTTTGGAACCAAGGACTTCCTCGTGTCATTGGAGCCTGCCGCAGCCAAAGCCTCCAGGCCGCTGAAACCTTAGACCTCCTCATGCATGTGGGACCTGCCGCAGCATGGAAACCCACTGGGACTCCACAGCTGAGGCCAATAATTTCCCCCACATAGAAGAGTTGAGACCATTTGTTACCACATATAGAGAGACCCAGAAAGATCCAAGACATTCTGTCTCTTAGAGTTTTCACAGATAAAAAATAAAATAAAATTGTTGCAGGAGAAAGATTTACAAAATACCATTTGTGAACATGCTATGCGTGAGCTTTAATGTGCTTCCCACTCTGTAGTGCATATGAAGATGGCCATAGACTGTGCTATTGCTATTTGTCTGTTTTCCTTATCAGTCATTTCCCATCCATAGATCATGTTTTTGCTTTCTAATTAAAGTTGTAATTAAATAATTCAAAGTCATAAAAATCATTTGTCCTTAATCAGTTAAAACATTATTATACAGTTAAAATTATATTTGTTAGTTAAAGTTGTCTAGAGTAAAAGAACATACAGAATCTCTCTTTATATAAAGAAAGGGTTACAAATACAGGCTGTGATCTAGATAATCCTAATATGAATAGCTATGAACAAGTAAAACAAAAATTCACTAGTGGCTCAGTCCATAAAGCTAGATGACTCAGCTGATCCTCAGTATACACTGAAATTCCAAAGAAGTAGGTTCTAATGCCATTGAAGAAATAGACATGCTAACAAAGTGAGGACTACCAGTCAATGAGCAAAAGCTTCTTTCTTCCATTCCTTTACATAAGCTTATAGCAGAAAATGATCTTTCCCAACTTAAAAGATCTAGATAAAAGGTATATCCTCCCTTGCCCTATCACAATCCAGATAAAAGGTCTGCCATTTTACCTCAAAGATCAAGATTTTCTCACTTTGAATTAGGCCAAATATCTCTCACAAGTATGCTTTCCATTACTGGGCTTTAGTTATTTTCTGATATAGTCAAGATAGCAACTGAGAATAGCCATCACATCATATTTATATAATCTTTTGAAATTTACTTTTTTTCTGTCAAATTTCCAACATCTTAGAATACTATGCCTTCTTGATGTATGGTTGAGTCCCAATATCGATTCTTCATTACACTATACTAATTTGAGATATAAGATTAGAAATGCCTTTAAATCATGAAATGTTCCAAATCAATGGAAATTGCTTCTCTAAGATAAGAAAATAAAACATCTGGTTTTGTATGCAGTGAATAGTAGGTTGAATCAATTTCATTATTCTTCAATTAAACTCTATTATGCATCATTTTAACACTAAATGGGTCAGTAATTACTGTGTTAATAGCTAAGCATAATGTCTTAAAAGCTATTGAGTGGATTTAAACAGTCTTGTTTAAAGGAAGGATTCATGTGTTTGCATACCATTAGCTGTAAGGTAATAATGAAATTTATGATTTACTAAGCAATAAAGAAGAAAATTGAAAATTCTCTTAGGCACAAGAGGTCCAGGATTGATTGACATGAAGCTTGTGGGCAAATTGTAGTTTTAAGCTAAACTTAAGATTTTTTTTAACTATGTAAGTTTCAAAATCTGAGTTAAGAATAAATAAGCTTATCTTTTTAATGTTCTTGATAGTGATCATTTAGAATGGTAGTATTTAATACAGGATGTTATCAAGAGACCACAAAAAATATCCAGAGTAAAAGATTACTGAACCATTAGACTCTTGATCCCAAGTTAAATGCAAAGTTCAATGAATAACCAATAATTTTTAGAATAGTGTATGCTCCATTAAAATTTTTTATCTAAAATATCCTACATAGCTGCATACTCATTAGCCATCTCATGCCTTTGTCCTCAGTATTCCAACTGTTACCACAAAAGCCTGCTGTTCAAGAGATGCACATCTTATTTAATGAAGGGTGCAATGCACAAGATTATTGGCTCTGGTACCTTCCGTTTATTATGCTCCATTGTGTAAATAATATCTATGGAAGAAAACCACAGGATTGATTCATGAACTTAAATAAGCTTGGTTTTCCTAATCCTTTCAGTTCTTTTCTCCTTTCCACTTGCCCCTACCTTTCTCCAACCTTTCCTCTTTTTACGTGTCTCATTTCTCTCTCATTCTTTCTCTCTTTGTCATTCTTCTTCCTGTCATGTGAATACATACTTATCATTGTTCCTGTCATATCTTTGTGTACCTCTGGCTCTGTGTATGATTCATTGTGTTGCTTTCACTTTTGCTCTATATAGCTAGACTCAATGATATTGTGGAGTGGTCATATATTTGCCAGTTTATTGTTAAAATATTTATGGCTTGGTTATGGTTTGCTTTGTATTAAGAACGGTGGCCATTAATATATTTTGTTTCAAAAATACACATTTTCTCAAGTTTCATGATTGGCCATATTTATGGAAAAAGGCATGTTTTAACATTATTTTGCTCTAGGTATCAGTATATTAGAATAGACACTAGCTATTCAACCATATTTCTTTTATAAATAAACTAGAAAATAGAATATTTTAGGAGTGTGGTTTATAAATATTCCTCAATTTATGGCACAATAACATCATGACATGTCTAATTATACTTTGAAATTTTTTAAGCCAAACGTGTTTTCAAAAATCTAACTTCCTAAATGCCTGAGCTTATCAATCTTTGTGTCAAGAATAGGACACAAAGCTTTTCTGATAGTAAATTATTGAATGTATGGTATAATCTGTGGGATACTTCTTTTCCTCAACTTTTGATAATACATAAAATTGTAAATATTACTGTTGACCCTAAGGCAGATGCAGCTTGTAGCTACTGGTAAAATTCAAAGAAGGCATAATGCTGCACAAATTGCCAGGACCAGGTTAGGCAACTGAAACTTCATAATAATGTCAATTGACTTCATATTGCAATCATAAGTATGTTTATGACCCTTATACATTGCTGACCCTCCCTGCTATAATGCAGATGGGATATGTAGGTGGCAATGCTAGAGAATTTCAAAAGCTGCTTCTCATTCATTCATTTAAACACAATATCCTCCATTAGCTGCTGTTTGAGGAACAAGGTAAATATGATGATCATGGCACAATGTTATTTGGGTATGTTAGAATATGTCACAGACTGTTTCCCATGGAACTATGATCATATACAGTATATCAAGATAGTCTTTATTTAATAACAAAAGTGAAGTATAGTTGTGATCTGGAAACACAAGTTTACACCACTTCCCAGACATGATGACAAATAATAACTTGAACAAAAGAAATCATGGCACACACATGTCTTCAAATTCTCCACAAATACATGGCAAATATCCACTTTCTTTTAGAGCTTAATAACAGTTTCTTGATTATTCATCTAGGAAAAGAAAATGACCTTAGAAGCCCTAACTTGGTGACTATGATAAGCATGGCTCCCTGTGAATATGAAATCATCATTATTGGTTTGAGACAAGAGTAGCTGTAGCCTCAGGGAACACTTCTGAATGTGTATCTTAATGTAGAAATATTTAGACACTGTAATTCATATTAGCTACATGCTCAAAACAATTATAAGCTTCAAGAAAGAAAAAAAAGAAAATCCGGGAGCAGAATGTAGTTACTCAGAACTAAGAGTTACACTGACAAATCACATGTTAAGCATGTAATTAAATTCTATCCATGAACCATAATAAAAGCCCTTATAAATGCTCTGGATTATGTTCTTAGTAGAGGAAGGAATACAGATCAAGCCTCTCCACAGTGAAAAGCAAAGAAACGCCTGCCCGTCTACTAGGCATCACTCTGTCTTATACTCATTAAATAGGTTGTAATGTTTCAAGAGGCATTAGCATAACGTTTTTATTGAAAATTTCCCAGCTATTGCAATAGTATTTTCAACACATGGTTTCTTATATACAGAATGTATAAAGAGGCTTAAGATTCTAGTAAATTAAATTATCTAGTAATTGCAAACGTGCTAACAGAGACCTTCAAGCATTTAAAAATAATCATACATGATTTAGACATTAGATATCATGTAATCTGTCAAAACTTGTAGGGAAACAATGCAGCAATAACTGTCCAGTGAACACTGACTGCTCTATGGCAGCATCTTGTACTGTGACTGTAATGCTCATAGACAGTAGTTTCACGTATTAAAAACAGGTATGTGTCTTTAAGAAGAATACCTGGACTAGCCAAGGTCCTGGAAACAGTCACAAAAATCTCTGTATGTTTGTTATCAAAAAACCTCATGTAAATTAATCTGTTTACTGTAATTTTCTATTTTATGCCATTATAATTGTTCCTACTTCAATGGTTTATTCAAAGGTTAAAGCAATTAACAAACAAAAACCACTTATAGGGGTGCTTTATAATATTAAATGTGTTAAATTGAAATGTATGAGTGCATGCTTATTTTCTGACATCATAAGAAAACCAGACACCACCTGAAGCATGCCGAATTTGTATCACTGTATTTCTCTTTTATAGTGATATATTCATGGACTCTCTGATTCTGGCTATATTTTTGCAGACAATTCTTCTATTCTATTAACATAATCAGTTCAAAGAGTGAACTGGTATGAGATTGTTTTTCCTAAAAATGTCAGGGAAACAATACTAATTTAGTCTTGTCAACTTGGCTGCCTCAGCAAAACTGGAACAAAGAAGACACTACAGACACACTAACATGTAAGGTGTAAGTCACATGGACTCAGCCTTAGACAAAGTATTGTAGGCAACTAAGGAATATGGAAAGCAACCTTGGTATTCTAAAAATAGCTTGCAAGTACTGGAAGAAATGAGTCAGGCTTTAAGCAGAAGCAAGAGGATAGTTGGCTCGATTATTTCTGGTATAACAGCTTTAATTACATTAATTGCTAGCACCACTGCTTCTGCAATTGCTGTGACACAAGAAGTTAAGACAGCTACTTTTCTTAATAATTTAGCAAAAATGTTACTAATGTGTTGAATATACAAGAGGATTTAGATAGGCATTTGGAAGAATGGATTGATGCTCTTTATCCTATTGAAATTATTGGAAGGAGGTTCAGAATAAGGAACCATCTCAAGTGTCAAGCCAAATACCATTGAATTTATGTTAGTTCTAAACTTTACAGTGGTAGTTATTATAATTAGGAAGAAGTTTAATCACACATGCAATGTATTTGACATAATTCTAACAATTCTCTGGATGTTTTAATGATACATAGAGAGCTTATTAATTTCAAGAATGCTGCTCTGCTGAGTATTGATGCAGTAGATACTGCTGATAAAATTACCCATGGCCTGAGGTTAGTATTTCTATTCTGGTCAATCTTCAAGAATGGTAGTACAGCTTCATCATGCTAGCCCGTTTTGTCCTGGGAATACTTTTATTCCTGCCCATGGTGTTAAAGCTTATCGTTAACAACATCAACATGTTGGCACCAATGTACATGGCTTGAACCTGAAAATGAACTCCCAGACACAGTTATTAAATTAACAGGCTGGCAAGCCCAGGATGGATAAGATTCTGCACAGAGCTTTACCAACCTAAGACATAAGTGTATTGCTTTTTATAATGCATATTCTAATACAGGTAAGGAAGGCATTCTTGTCAGAACGATCTAAGATAGGCTCAGTCTAGTTAATGAAATTAAAAAGGGGGGGGAATATGGAGAGCCTTTGAGGCTGGTTGGCAAGAATCAGACATGTGTCAAGGACAAGGAAATGGGCTGACTGGCAGGAATATGACATTAGGCTAGAACAAAGAAGTGATTTCAGGTAGGAATCTAAATCTTAGGCTAGAATAAAGAAGTAATCTGAGGCAGAAGTCTAAATATTAGGCTAGAGCAAGAAAATAGGCTTCAGACATGAAAATGATTTTGGGCTAGGACAAGGAAGTTGGCTCAGATATTTTGGTCATCTTGATAAGCCCTTAGAAACAATAATCACGGGAGTGTTCACATAATTGTGTTTAATGCCTTGCTTGTTCTCTGACTATTTGTGTCTATTGTCTTGCTTGTTCCTTGACTATTTACATCTATTGTATTGCTAGATCCTCAACCTAGAACTGACCTTAATACATGTATGTACTTAAAATTGTATAAAAGCAAAAAGGAGGAGAGTGGATGGGATAGTGGGTTCTAGGGAGGGGAAATGGGGAAAGAGGATGACATTTGAAATGTAAATAAATAAGATATCCAATAAAAACAATTTTAAAAGAGGCATAATCATTATTGTATAAGAAATATTAACATGAAATGTATGATCTTGATTGTGCTAAGCAAGTCACTGAAAGAGAATATAACATCATGTAGAACTGTGGTACAAAAGTGAAAGAAAACTCAGAAATTCATGTGTTATGTACTCCAAGGAGGCTGGATTTTTTAGATAACACTAATTACTATGATATAAACTTTGATAATCTTTCATGGATGCTGGATAACACAGCTAGAAGCAGGCAGCAATGAAGCGAAACCGAGTGGAATGCGTAAGGCTGTGGGGGAAGAAGCAGTGAGAAAACTGTTGGTCCCTTTGTTATAAACTAGGGGGAAATGTGACTGAGAAGGGCAGGAAAGCCATGATAAGAAGTGTTTGAAGAGATCTCAACCTGACTGTCTGTCTATGGACCATATCAGTATAACTTATAAAGAAAGCAAGATCTTACTTCTTTGGTGAAAAAAAAAAAGCAAGTAGCAGGATAGGCCTTTGAACATATTAACCTTTCCAATGTGTAGTTTCTTTAGCTGTATATCTACCAGTTTGAAAAGTCACCATTAAATTCTAAAGTCTCCTTTGTTGTCTCACCAATTCTGTTTGACGTGATTTCTTGTTATATGTTGAGCATAGCTGTTTACAATAGGTATCTACCGTCTCCAAAGCCCTGTGTTCTCTTTGCAGAAAGTCTATGTTCAGGCTCTTAGTGAGCCTGTATCTCGTAAATATTTGCTTTTACCTTTAGGGAACTCAGAAGTGTAAATGCATATCTACTGAGAAAGCCCATTTCTTTTAAGAAAGAAGTTGTTGCTCCTTTTTGCTGTGCCTGCCACAGTAATTCCCTGGTTCACAATGCATCAATAAATCAGACTGGGGAAGGAGCACATGCCTGGATAAACTGGATTGTGTTACTTGGGTGTAACTAATTTTTTCTTTTTAATTTTCAGTTTTGCTAGTCTTTTAGATTGTCTTTGAATAAATTTTCTTCTGCTGCCTGCCTACAATGAGCTATTTGTCATACCTACTGCATGCCTCACTTCCTCATAGGACTTAACGTACTGAGTCTGCCAACATATGAAGAAAAACAATGTATTTTCTTTTAATAAGTACATTTTCAAGGTATTTGTTTCCTTTTTACTGATGTATGACAAGGATTTCCTAAAGCTTTTCTGATAATAGATCCTTGAATCTTAGAAATTATGCTTGAAAAATCATCAATATCAAATCTCTTAGACAGCAAAAACGGTCTAAGTTACATTCATTTGACTAAGTTTTTGGGGTTTTTTTGTTTTGTTTTGTTTTATGTTTTATTTTTTTCCTGATTGATAGTTAAAGTGTTAGAAGTACAAATATATTTGAGCCATGTCTCTTGGGGTAATCTTGCTGAAACGTCCTTTCTGTGATGTTATTTGATTTCTTGAGTATTAGTCTTTCTTTGGAATCACACAAATTCTGTATGAATTTAAAATATTTTAGATTGTTTATTGCATTATATAAAAAATATTACATACTGAAATAGATATATTTTATAATGTGTGGTATCAAATAAATGAAATAAATCAATAAAGCACAAAATTTGATGCTGTAAAATATCTGTTCCACAAGTGCATTTTTGTGTAATGTTGATACTTTCCTAATATCACTTATTTCTGAGAGTCGTTGCATACTAAGTTAGAACTGGTTTCTATTTAATCATAAATATTTTAGAGCTGTAGATATTCCTCCAGTTCCATCTGTTCTTACTTGGTGTACCTGGATTTAAATCTTGTATTTGGGAAGACCACATGATAAAAATTATTTATCTTGAGATAGGGGAAATGAAAGTACATACTGCTTAGGTGTTTATAATTTATCTATCATCTATCTATCTATCTATCTATCTATCTATCTATCTATCTATCATCTATCATCTATCTATCCATCTATCTATCTATCTATCTATCTATCTAGCTAGCTAGCTAGCTAGCTAGCTATCTAGCTATCTATCATCTATCTATCTGTTTATTGTGTATGTATATATGTACCTGTATGAGCTTATGTACATCAAGTGATTTCAAGTACTCTAGGGCCAGAGGGCTTGGTATTCCCTGGAAAGGGAGTTGCAGGCAGTCATGAGATACCTCATGTGAGTGTTGGGAGAGTGAAGTTCTCTGCAATAACCCTCAATGTTTGTCATCATTGAGTGTATCTTTTTAGTCTGTGGCGATTTGAATGAGAATGGCCTCATAGAAATATATATATGTTTGATTCATAATTGGTTAAATGGCTTGGGAAGGATTAGAAGGTGTGATCTTGTTAGAGGAGGAGTGTCATTGAGAGTAGACTTTGAGGTTTTAAATGACCATGCCATTCCAAGTTAGTTCTGTCTCTTCTTATGGTTCTTATCTCAGGATGAAAGGTCTCAGTTACTCCTCTAACACCAAGTTTGTCTGCCTGCTACTAAACTTGCTGCCAGGATGGCTGTGGACTCATCCTCTGCAGCTGTAAGCACCCCAAAAATTCTTCGATGTCACCATATCCCTTCACAGCAATAGAACACCAACTAAAACTTAGCTCCTTTTTCTTTCATTTAAAATTATGAAATAAGCACATAAGCTCACACAGGTACACATGTACATCATAAATAAATAAGTAAATATAATAAATAAATAAATAAATAAATAGGGAGCACTTAAAGCAGTATACATTTATTTACATGGATTATATGCTATATATTTAAATTTTTCTCTGGGAATAAATATTTTATATTTTAATGCACATTTTCATGTTTTGGGAATAACTGTGATTACTCTAACAACATCACAAAAATATAAGGCTCATTTAATGCTGGAGTAAATAATTCATAGAAAATTGGGATAATATTTGTATTCAGTGGATTGGATGTTCTTCAACATGGATAACTTTACAAAACACCGATGACCTTGGGAAGGAATCTGCCCCCCCCTACTCATTTTAAAGCTTTATTTTGGTTTGCAGCACAGGATGGCACCACATGCCATTTTTCTTCTCTGTCTTTGTGTTTAGAAAGCAGCAAACTGAGCATGGTATAGCACACCTTGAGGAGAGCAATCTAATTGCTGTCTTACCAGGAACTCAGAAGTGATTTTTGGAGCTCTGTATTATTTGGGCAAAAGTTCAAATACTCCTGCTGCAGCAGAACCATAGGCAAAACTTTCTCATAACTCAAAAATGCTGTTAAGAGCCCATTGTTTGCTCTGAATATAAGGAGATAAATGATTGTCCAACTCGAGCTGCACAGGGACGATTTGCTCTTTCTGCATTGACTTCTAAGGCCCTGAGGCTCTTGTATAAATACCAAAAAGGCACAGAGAGCTTAGTTGTCTTACCACCAAAGAAGAAGCATCCTTTAGAATGCTTTTAAATACTTGATGGCAGTTTAACTGTGATAAATACCAGCACTATTTTACAACCCTCAGTCATAATCTTGGGAATACTTTTATTACATCAAGCCTTCTAGGACCTCCACTTAGTCCCTCCAGAATTTGTGAGGAAGGAGCCCACTTGGATTCACTGCCTGGCTGCGGCAGTGAGATGATGTCTGACATTCAAGATGTCAGGAACATCCCAATTGTCTTCTTAGCCTTAAGTCCTCTGACTTTTCAATGTATACCCTCAATTTCAGACAAATGAGGGTGTGTTCGTTTTGTTTTTTGTTGTCAAATGCCATAGATTTATTTCACTCCACACAATAGTTATGAGATTTATTTTGTTGAATGTACCATTATATGTAGATTCTCTGCAAATCTTAGTTTCCCTATGAATCCTCCGTACTTCTTGCAACATTCCATTTAAAGAGTGAAACATAAAACCAGGTATGGAAATAAAGATAAAGTACAGATTGTGTAATTTGTAAGTTTTAAAAACACTGTAAATTTCAACACATTCTGGAATTAAGCACTATAATACCAGTTCTCACATTCTAGAACCTTAACCAAAGCTCATATTACAAATATATAAAAGGTGATAGGAACTGGCAAACTAAAATCCCAGCTGTGTCGCTAGGTATGAAGCTCAGTGGGAGGGTATCTGTTCAGCTGTAGTCACAAGCTCAGTCTCCATCAGAGAGCAAATAAAAATGGATAATAAATAAATAAATAAATAAACCAAAAATTTTGTTTACAATTCTTTATTAGTGTTTGCAGCATCTCTTCATAATAGGAAATAAAAAAAGTCCTACTCAATCAGAAGTCAACATATTTCTATGCAGTAATTTAAACCCTTAATTATCTCGAGTTCATACAGAACAATAGAGACAGGAACCCAACCTGACATTCTTTCAGGCTTATACCCAGACAAACATATAGATATGTAGATATGTGCATATGCAGGTGTACAGAAAACTTGTTAATCATCATCTTTTAAAAGGTCATTCAAAAATATGAAATAAAGAATACTAACAGATATGTAAGACTAAAGCAGTGAGCACTGAAGCAAAAGGTTGAAAAAAAAGGAGATAAAATAAAAAGTCCATTTAGTATATAGCAAAATACCTTGAGTTCTTCATCACATTCAGGATGTAAGCTACAAACGCTTCTAAGCACTGTAAACCATAAGGCAAAGCTTTACCTAGGCACCTGGCACTCCACCCAAAAGCACTGGAACCACACATAAGTGGGAAAAGTTGAATTCTTTAAGAGAAATATGTTTATTTCTGGAATTGGGTCCAAAAAGTAAGCCAGCCACCTTTGGCCTCATTTAGAAGATAAAAAAATGATTTATTTTAATGTGGTAGATGATATTCTTAGAATAAATGCACAATGCAGTTGGCTACTTTCTTCTATCAAAGTAAAGAGTACCTTGATAAGAGCCTAGCCCTCCCTGTAAGACTACCCTACAGGAGCTCATTATCATTGAAATAGGTGTCTTTCTCAGGGTGGCTTAATCAAAAGAAAATTTAAAATATTTGAGAAACAAAAGGAATATTTTCCCACAGATAATCCACTATAAATTTTGTTACCCTAATCTGAGCGTCTGGTAAGTTCTTTCAGTTGGTAATATAATGGAAAAGACCATTTTTCTGATCTAAGACATTTGAATGGTCAGTCAATCAGGGACTATGATTGACAGGTTCTGACAGATGCCTGCATTAAATTACACTGCATCTTAAAAGCAAGTGTGGAGGTTATCACAATCCAGGGAAAGAAGAAATTCTGTAAATATCTGGAAAAATTCATTTTAAGCTTTAAATTTATTTCTGTGTTGTGAATGTTGAAGGTTGGGTGATCTGCAGGGAAACATCTTTTCTACTTTCATATTTCATACTTTAAATATTTTACAGTACAGTGCATTGCTTTATTTTTAACAAAGGAAGTTCTAAGAAATCCACACCACAACAAAGTAGTAAGTCATTTGAATTCTTCAGCTGTCTTACTCCAAAACTGATTGACACTCTCATACTGTCTTTTTATGTAGAGCAGTGGCTCACAAATATGTGCAGAACTCAAGTGTAGAATGCCTCAGCACAGGTATTCAATCAGAAACACATCTTAAAAGTGCACCTGGGTATTGTTTACTGGTAACACAGAGTACACAAGATCTTAATGGGTCTTTCAGGACTTGAGGAATAACATTAGGTTTTATTTTACCTATAGGAGCTGAATCTCAGCCCTTTTGAAGGGGATCCAACAATGTGTGTGTGTGTGTGTGTGTATGTGTGTGTGTGTTTACAGAAGTGTTTGCTTATTGATGCTTTAATAACACCAAATATATTCAGTGACCTTCTAAAATCCTGAAAGCTGTGCAATACTTTCTAGAAAAGTTGAACTGCTTAAAATACCAAAAATTTTATGAAAGAAGACTGTTCTGGCTAAGATTATTTGATATGCAACAATACTCTGTGGCTTTCTTATTAAAATATACAATAGAGAAGGGTACTTGTTCATGAATTAGTATTTTTATTTAAATATATATGTTACAAAATATATTCTTTTCCTGGATATTCCACACAGTGTCTTAAAGATACAAAAAAATGAAAAGTTATGAATTCAAACAGAATTCCATATTTTCATGACCTGCTTGAATTTCAGCTTCCTTAAATTAGAATGTTTTAGCAGAACAAATGGAACTACTAGCTATTCACTGTTAGAGAAAAAATACACAGACCTATACTTTGTCAGCCCAGTTGCAATGTATATCTCCCTCATTATGTTTTCAAAACATGAGAGGTGAATTCAAAAGTCAGGCATAGCATAAAACATCAATGCAGACATAAACAAATACTAAAACCAGATATTTCTCCTTTTAATTCTTCAGGATAAAACAATTACCAGAGCACTTAAAAAAGAATTTAGAATGTAAAAGATATCACAATCAAGGAGCAGAACCAATCAAGTGGTAGCATCTACAAACTTCTTCCTCTTATTTGATAAAATCTAACGTTACTTATATGTAGCAACTACTGAATATCTATACTTATTAGAAAAGGAGACATTTAATGTGTTTTTGAAATGTATTTTGTAAAATAGTTATGCATATACAAAATCTCTGAATACTGGTATTAAGAAAATATGTTTCTTAAATACATGTTGGCAATTTTCATATTTACATATATTTTGTAATTAAAAACAATTAGATATTTTTTCAGTGTTTCAGTGCTTTGGAAACTTTAACACTGTATAGCAAACATAATGTCCTTTGAAACGCATTCTGTCTACAGCCCAGAGGGACAGCAGCTTGCCTCCACTTAACAAGGGAATTCACAGTCCTGCTATCCAGGAGTGTCACAGATTATCCGTGTGGAAAGCCTGAGTTTATTGCTGCTGTAATTAATTTCCATTTGATTTACAATAAGAAACATGTCACCAATGGCACATAGCTTCCCAAAGCACTTAAAAAACAACACAACAAAAGAAAAACATACTTTAAATGAAATGTTCAAATCATTCGCTGATGCTCTGTGGCTGTGTCTACAAATGTGCCATTGGTGGGATAAAAACCCTAAACCCCTCATAAATAACAAAAATATTAAAAATATGCCTCTGGTACCTGAAAAAAATTATATACCTCAAGAATAAAAACATTGACAAAAGTATATTTAATACAATCAGATAAAAATATGATCATGCTTTCTGGAGTTGGTTTTCTATCCTAAATACTTATTTACTGATAGATCAGAACTTTATTTCATTCACTGAATAGTCCACAAAAAGTAAGATGAAGGTATTCTTGAGTATATCCCTACTTTTGTTTCAGTTAGGGTACTTAGATTCAGCTTTACTCAAATTAGTGTGCACTGAAGGTGAAGGTTATGTAAAATGTTCCCTTAAGGAAAAATAAAAAGATGATAGAATTAAATGAAGCTAATGATGGCGTTGGCACAGGGGCTGCCTAGAAAACATGTCAGGGTGATTTCAGAGTCCTGAGCTGGACAAAGGTAGGAACACTTTCTATTTTCAGTACACGCACACACACACACACACACACACACACACACACACACACACACACACAGCAGAATCAGGGAATCATGTTAGGATAGTATCACCTATTGCTTTTTCCTTTTTGTATTATTTGAGAATTTCTTACTCGTATATCATATGTTTTGCTCCAATGTGTGCCTATTTCATCTTCTATCCCCCTCCTCACCTTTCCATCCAATTCCATTTTCTCTCTCTCTCTCTCTCTCTCTCTCTCTCTCTCTCTCTCTCTCTCTCTCTCTCTCTCTCTC
>NW_021605171.1:4710055-4730904 GCF_004785775.1 Grammomys surdaster | reverse complement strand
CTCTCTCTCTCTCTCTCTCTCTCTCTCTCTCTCTCTCTCTCTCTCTCCATATATATATATATACTTTCTGAGTCCGTGCAGTGCTTTTTCTATGTGCATGGTGGTAGGGCCATCATCTAGATACATCCTTGAGAAAAGCTGAATCTTGTCTCTCCCTATCCCAGCAGCCATCAGTTGCCAAAAGTTCCTAAGCCAGGGGTGGGACTTCATGTATCCCGTTTTCTATACTGGGACTTTGGCTGGCTTGAACTTGTCCAGGCTTGTGTGTACATTCACATATGAGGTCATGTGTACCATACAGCTGTCATACCTGTAAAATACATTTTCCATGCAGACATCCACCACATCTTGCTTTTACAGTCTTCCAATCACCTTTGCCGTGATGATACCTGAACTTTCAGTTGATGGATTTGACATGGACATCTCTTTCAGACTGAACACTCCACAGTCTGTTATTCTGTGTGTGAGATTCCATTGTGACCCTCTTTGATAATCATCATCTACTATAAAAAGAAGCTTCTCTAGTGAATTTTGGGAGATACACTAATTTACAGGAATAAAGATAGGAACTTAATGGTAGTTTATTATTATATTCAATTACCTAAAAAGATAGTACAGGTTTTCCCTTAGAGAGTCATTTTAAAACATTTAAGAGCATGTGTTCAGGACATATCTCCAATATCTTCTTATTCTTGCTTTCTCTTTCTTAACAGCTGTAGTTGTATTTCTAGTTTAGGAATTTAGATTTCTATGCACTCACAAGTTTTAGATGCTACAAAAATGGGTGAATGTATATACACATATGTATCCCAAACCTGTTTATATAGATATATGATGTTAGTGTTAACAAAGGTATTTTGTTTGTTAAGTCACCTTATGAATGTAGAATTATGTATGTATGTGTTAGACGTGCATACATATAATATGTGAATATGAACAAATAAACATTAACTAATTGGTTTTAGCACAATTATTCAAAGAATTGCTATAAAGATTTTTAAAGACTTCTTTGTTACAGTATTTATTATTTACCTTTTATGTCTTTGATGTACATTTAGTGTACTGTGAAAAAAGATGTAAGAAAGGAAGAGACACGAACCATGAGAATAGCAAGGGTTAAGTAGATGCTCATAGTCATATGCCATATATATATGCATGACAATCATACAGTACATGGTACATGTGAGAATATCTCAAATACAAATGGCATAGTTTTTAAAAGCAGTAATATTGATATTCCTCATAATTTATATACCTTGCTTGTTCATTTTTTCTACTCTTCTAATCAAAAGAAACTTTATAATAAGCAGAATTACTGATTCTGAATTATAGGTAATATCTTAATTGTAGTATTCAACAATGGCGTCCTAGAAAACCAATGATTTCCATCACAAATTCAGACAACTTCCTGTGCTTCCATCCTGCACTGACTTTGTGTTTTAGGAAAGAACAAAACGTTAAGTATATTCCCAGTCTTAGCACAGTCTAGAATCTAGAGATGGTACACCACAGTACCAAGGGAGATACGATGTTTTCTCTTATCCATAACAGTTCTGTGATGTAAGCCAGGCTAGACTTGACTTATATGTGGTTAGACAATATTTATTTAAGTAAAATAAAAAGAAAGTAGCTTTTTCAAACTGAAGTTAGTATGCACTCAGGAGAAACTGTGATCATGCTGGATGGGGAGAGAAACCACAGACAGATCAATAGTAGACATTTAAGGTGGAGCCATATTTTTGGGCCAATTCACTACTTGCTCTGTTGAGGGTTCCTGAAGGTATCTGAAGAGGCTGGAAACATAGTTATAGCAGATAATCCATGGTGATATTTCAGCTGGTAAAATACTTGCTACCAAATCATAGTGATCTGAGTTTTATCACTGAAAATTATATAAAGAAAGAGAGAGGATTAGAAAGGAAAGATTTTTAAGGTTGTGTAAAAAAGATGTATGAAAACCTACTACACTAAAAGCTTCATATATATATATATATATATATATATATATATATATATATATGTATGTTCATAAATACTTTAGTTAGAATTATGTCACATGGGAAGATGGTACTCTTTCCAGAAGCCATAGATTGTCAAACAAAAGCCAGTGCCAGGTGTGGAAAAATTTCAAGGAGGTATGTCAAGGAGGTAAAAGAGACTCCACAAACAATACAGTACACTGTCCTTGCTCTTGGTTGCAAACCAGACTTCAGAGTAAAGGCCTATTACTGAAGACAACATGTACTGTAGTCCTACCACATGGAAAAGTCAAGCCAGTACTGACCTGGTAACATCTTTTCTGATAGCTTGATTCTATCATTCTGAAGGGTGATATGTAGGCTGCAAGAGAAGAAAAATTACCAACAGTCTTACCTAGCTACAAACTCTATGAGATGAAATAAAGTCCAGCCTAGTAAGATAGGTCATTAGTACACTGTGACATGAACATCTTAGAAGTAACAGTAGCTGTCTGACTGATCTAAGTTATGTTCAATAGGAAGGAACCTTGACCAAGCAATTGTTGCTAGAAATGTCATAGACTGGAGGGAGAATCTATTACTATTCTATTCCTAAACGAATATAGTATCCTATTAACTTCTAAATACATATTATTGTAGAAGCTCCCATCCATCATCAGACAAGATTTTTCTTATAGCAGAAGGACAAAAATGATAAGAACCATTACAGGTTCTACGGCAGAGAATAACAGTTCCATGCTAATCCCCAGTCAGATATCTATCCACATCTCTTTCCTTCAAAGAAACACATTGCAAGGAATGGGAGATTGCTGTAAATTAGTATCAGGGGTGTTGTCCCAGGATTTCTGAGGAGTTGTGATTACCTTCCAAGACCTGAACAAAGTTGCGACAGTCAACTTGCCAGTAAGAAGGATGCCACTCCTACATGAAAAATTACAGGCTTTTAATCAACCCTAGGGGAGGGAGGAGGAAGTCAGCTTTCCTTAAAAGTGTGGGAGCTAGTGCCATGCATTATACCCATGCACATATAGGACAACAAAATGGACTCCGTGATGTGTGTGTGTGTGTGTGTGTGTGTGTGTGTGTGTGCATAAAATTGGGATGGAGACAAGACATAGAGTGACAGAAACCTAGAGTTGAAGAGTATGACTGAAGGGAATCCATATATTATATTCATGTATGTAATCCTCAAAGAATAAGTTAAACTGAATTAGAGAGAAAAAGTGAGTAGTTTTTGATATCGAGGAGGCAGAGATAAGTGGGTCCTAGCACTCACACATATACATTTAAAACTATTTTTTGAGGCATTTTTAAAGGTAGTACTCAAGACTGGAGGGTAAGGAAGGAGATATTTTCCTTTTAACTGCATGAAGTGTTGGCTGACTCTTTGTATTGTTGTCATTGCATTATTCATTTGGTGACAATTCTGCATTCCGAGAAGTGGAAAATTATATAATTGAATTTTGTTTTGTACTGTTCTAGGTGATTAATTTACCTCTTTCAACTAGCATTGCTTTCTAAGTTATAGTAGAGAAACTTTGACAAAGAACTCATTTCTGATGTTCAGTTCTAATTGTGGAGGAGACACCCATTACTTGGAGATAGTAAGAAAGAAGTCCCATGACTTTGCCCAAAAGATCCCCTGATCTGGACAGTGCCATCATTTGTAGAACTTGCGTAACACATGACAGCTACCAGGTGTTACAGGCATCTGTATGTTAAAGAAAAAGAAAGAAAGAAAGAAAAAGTTTGAAAGCTCCTTTCCAAGTAAGCAGAACAGTTTTTCCCACATAAAATGTCTGTTTTACTTTTCAACAAAATAAATACCAGTGATTTTAATGACGGACCAAACAACTTGTGTCAGTCCAGATGAATTATGATGTTCTTGTATATTCTACTCTCCAAAATCCCTCACGTGCATGCCAGGTGCTTGGGCAGTAGTGTGGAGGCTGCCCAAGCTCCTGAGGATGAACAGACATTGTCTGCATGACTGACATAGTCTCCCTTGAGATCTGCATTTGAGTTCATTATTCATGAAAATATGCTTTGGCAAATATTTACAATCTTGCCTTGAGTATGCTAGCTGACACTGCTGCATATTAGGTTATGAAATCTAAATGAAGTAAGAAAGACAGAGTCCTAATTTGTATATTTGTCTGCTTTTACAAAAGTGCTTTCTTTTAATGGTAAAGTGGTTTTCATGCATGTTTATTAGGCTTCTCAAAGCATGTCTGTGGATGTGTGGAAAATGTAAGAGTAATAGCAGTCTCTCACTGATATATTCCAAACACAGTCTCCCGTCTACATTATTCTTCCGGCATGCACACATTTATAAATGTTATGATTTCCCAGTTATTTGCTGCAGAAAAACAAACAAACAAGCAAACAAACAAACCTATGGGATTCTGTTAAATTTTGATCGATCAAGAAAATATTTAAAATTTGTTTAATTTCATAAGAATCCATTGGAATGGAAATAAAAGCATTTTTTAAAAATATAAATTCACAGCCATAATAAAATATCTGTCTCTCTAAACTCTAGATGATGTTTTCCATATTTTTCGAAAAGTTGGTGGTTAGGGGAGTAGACTATCTAAGCACCACTGGAACATTATTACACAGGAAAGGGCTGGTATAGCCTGAGATATAATCCATGATGTGGACTCATGAAGAAGTGTGTCCTTTGAAAATTTATGTTTAAGCATAACAAGAGTAAGGTTGGTGATTGTCAACAACAGATAACAAGATGGTTTCTGGAAAAATCAGTTCTCCTAAGATGAAGTTAACTTCTAGAAGCTGACCATAAAGCTCATTAAATGGTCTGTATCCAAGTGTGTGTGTGTGTGTGTGCATGTGCATGTGCATCTGCATATGTGTGTGTTTAAAGTTCTTGAGAATGATATACTTTACTGAGGAAAATGAATTAATGATACAAGAAAATTTACAGCATTTAAAAATACTGTACCAAATTAGGGATCCACAAAACAAACAGAGATATTTGGTTCTTAGGCCAATCATAAAATTTTATACCAGATAACATCCCAGTGAGAGTATGCCTTCATGAAAACCTCCCATATAATTACCTCTAACATATCTTGACTGAGAAGTCACTGGAGAGATGAATTATATAACCATAAGGAAATAGTGACATCAAAATGCAACAGTGGCAGCAGGTAGTTGTGAAATTGTGGCTTCGAATGGAATTTTGGCAATCTATCCAATAATATCTAATCTATTATAGACCCAGGGCCTACCAGACAATATAGACTTCATGAATTAAAATATAAAAATTTAAAATTTTAAAATTTTAAAATTTTATAAAATTTAAAAATTAGGCAATGTAAATTTTCTTCCAGGAAATAAATTTCACTCAAAATGAGCTAGATTTTGAATACTAGGCACAGTTTTTCTCTTGTTGAGCATATCTTAAGTCCAATTGAAGAACTGTTAGCTAGATCAAGTTATATGTGCCACAGCTGACTTTGTAGGGTTATCATGGCATGTTGGTCACTGAGGTGGTTCGTAAGTGCCATTGGTCAGTAGGACTGTTGGTTACCTCTCACCTTCAGAAGCTTGATTCACACCTTCTGGTACTGTGGATACTAGTCTTCAGGCATGAAGCATTCATGTCAGTTCTAACCCATGAGTCTCTGGGCTCTATTACTGAAGTACATGTTGTCTTCAACAATCTGGACTTACCTTTCACCTCTAGGGGTTAACCATGGGCAAAGACTATAGGCTCTATGTTTTGAAAGTTTCTGACTCATAGCCAAGTCAAAATCGGGCTTCTCTGTCTGCTATTATGATTTTTATTAAGTGGTCTTTGACTCATGGAGAAAGTACCATCAGTCCAGATGAGACAAGTTTATTAAAACTATGTATATGTATTTATCCATAGAATCACATGTATTATTGTTTTTAACTTTAGGCAAGTGATTAATAGTATGATTCTTTGTGAATTTTTAAGACATCCTTATTGTTATTCTATCCACTTCTTTCTTTTATGTTTACCTCCTTCCTCTTCCTTAAAGAGCCCCCTTTTCCTATTTGCATGATCAGATCACTTTTATCCTGCTATTCTCCTCATTAATGCCTTCCAAGCTCCTCTCCTGTCAATGCAGTTTTAACAGTGTCAACTTAGTGTGTTTACATGCATGTATAAACATTTATTCTCACAAATGTTTTATCTAACTTTCATTCCCTATTGTTAATAACTATCAATTCAAGTATGTATAAAATGTCCAATGTTTAAACTTTATATTATCAAACATTATTTTCTGGCTCCCCAACACTCTGAACAAGACTAGGCTAACCATACCTTGACTTGGGTTTATCACAAAAGCAAGATATAACACAGACCATGGAAAATTACCTACTTCCTCCTGCACTCAGATGACTGATCACTTTCTTTTAGCTTTGTGTCTCTGTGTTGGAATAGGTTCCTCCAAACAAACCACGAATTACAAGCACCTCCTATATTTTTGTCATGTTACTCTACATTTTATCCCACTCATGCATAATATTTTCAGAAATAGGAGAAAGTCTGAGAGTTCTCTTCATTGCTTAGAATATTCTCCAGCTCAGTGATATTTTTTTTAGAGATGCCAGGACATATTAAAGGCACTTCCTTCAGGAAACATGTTGGTTGCTAGATTCATAAATATGAAAAAATCTTATGGCTTAAGGAAACATTTTCACATATTTCTCTTTGGAGAATAGAGATACTTTCAAAAACATATTTGAAAACAGGGTGGAAGATCAACATCCATAAGAGAAAAGGAGCTCTAATAGAAAACCAATATGGAGCCAGGCACCCAGTGCAAAGCACATCATAATGCAAGCGGTAAAGCAGAAGATAAACATGAAAAGATAAAAAGACTGGCAGTTCTGATATGCTACCTACACTTACAAATTTTTCTTCTATTCTAAATGTCTTACCTTCAGCTAGTAACTTGATAAAGCTTAGAGTCATCTAAGAGAATTTCAATTGAGAGATGCCCATCAGAAGAGCCTATGGCCATGTCTGTAAGGGATTGTCTTGGTAGACTATAAATGTGGAAAGCTTAGCCTACTACGAATGGTACCATCCCTAGGCAGCTGGGTTTGGCTACATAAGAAAGCCTGTGAGTGAGCTAGCAAGTAGCCCTCCTCTATAGTTACTATTCCAAGTTCTTGCCTTAAACTTCCCTTAGCTTAAAGGTTCCTGCTCTGACTTCCCTAAATAATGGATGGGGTTATGGAAATGTAAGCCAAACAAATTCTGCATCAATTTGATTTTGGTCAGAATTTTTTTTAGCATAGTAACAAAGTGAAACTGGAACACTAATAAATGCAATAAACAAAAACAAATCATGAAGGTATTATTTAAATGCAAAAAGCCATGAATATTACTGATAGTTTATGCATTTTTATGTCATTTTAAAAACATTTGTAAAAATTCGTGTAGATGACCAAAAGATAGACAAATGGATGGGTAGATGATGGGTAGATAGATAGATAGATAGATAGATTGATAATAACTAGATAGCACTTGAGTTGACAAGCTATCATTAAAATCCATCACACAGGTTTACTATCCAAAGAACTTACAGACAATGCAGTATTGTTACTATAGTAACATATACAGATATATGCTTCACTGATTCTATTCCCAATAGAACACCTAGGTAATGTCTGGGGAATTCCGACCATGAGCACAACCTCTACCAGAAGTGAGGATGCCGTGCGGTTAGTTAACGTTCTGAAAGTTAGCGTTTCTCATTATGACAACCAAAGTAATGCTGGCTGATCAATCTCATCATACCTTTTTAATAATACTATGATTTTTATTTTTTGTAACAAATGCTGCTTCATTCTGTAAATATTCAAGGGAGAGCTTTTGAAATAATTGTTAACCATATTTTCTACAGTATTATGTACTGTTAATTTTATAGTTAGATAATTTGATTTAATATCTACAATAGTAGGAGCAGCCTTTCTTAGTACCAACTTCTGTCTTCAATAGGGTTTTATTGTTGCAAACAGACACCATGACTAAGGAAACTCTTATAAGGACACTTAGTTGGAGCTCGCTTGTAGGTTCAGAGGTTCAGTCCGTTATCGTTTGATTTTCTCTTTTCTTTTATTTGATATTTTCTCTGTTTACATTACAAATGTTATCCCCTTTTCTGGTTTTCACTCAAGAACCCCCCTATCCCGTCCCCCATCCATCTACTTCTATGGGGGTGCTCCCCACCCATCCACCTACTCTCACCTCACCACCCTGGAATTCCCCTACACTGGGGGCATCGAGCCTTCACAGGACCCAGGGCCTCTCCTCCCACTGATTCATGACAAGGCCATCCTCTGCTACATATGCAGCTGGAGCCATAGGTCGCTCCATGTGTACACTTTGGTTGATGGTTTAGTCAATGGGAGCTCTGGTGCTCTGGTTACTTGATATTGTTCTTCTTATGGGGTTGCAAACCCCTCCAGCTCCTTTAGTCCTTTCTCTTTTTTTTCGTTTTTTTCAATCCTTTCTTTAACTCTTCCATTGGGGACCCCCATGCTCAGTCCAATAGTTGGCTGCGAGCTTCTTCTGTATTTGTCAGGTTCTGGCAGAGCCTCTCAGGAAGCAGCTATATCAGGCTCCTGTCAGCAAGCACTTCTTGGCATCCGCAATAGTGTCTGGGTTTGTTGACTGTAAATGGGATGAATCCCAAAGTGGAGCAGTCTCTGGATGGCCTTTCCTTCAGTCTCTGCTCCACACTTTGTCTCTGTATTTCCTTCTGTATTTTGTTCCCCCTTCTAAGAAAGACTGATGCATCCACACTTTGGTCTTCCTTCTTCTTGAGCTTCATTAACCTTAAGGTGGGAGCACGGCAGCGTCCAGTAGAGAACAGCACAGGGGGAGCTGAGATTTCAAGACCTTGTACAGAAAGCAAATAGAACACTGGTCTTACTGCCAACTCCCAGAGTGATACACTTCCTCCAAGAAAGACACACCCACTCCAACAAGGCCATACCTCCTAATAGAGCCACTCCCTAGACCAAGCATATTCAAACCTCCACACTGTCCAGAGTTTTGTCTCTGGAGATCTACTTCATCCTAATAGGCTTTATATAATAATATTCTATTCAGCTATATACTCATCAATAGATAGATTCATTGACACAAATAATGCCTGTAATCTTGGAAAGCAGCACCACCTAGTGCTCAGGCCTTCAATACTTGAGCCTTTGGAGACATTTTATACCTAAAATATACAATGTGTACTTACATTATTTAATAAAATGAAATCAGACCTGGGGATGTAACTTAGCTAATAAATTCCTTGCCTAGGATGCATGAAACCTTGAGTTTAAACCCCAGCACCATATAAATGAAATTTGTTGACACATACATAGAGTTCTAGCATTTGGAAGATGGAGGCAGGAAGATCTTAGTTTCTGCTTCACAGAGCATCTGAGGATGACTTGGGATACACAAAGTACTGTCTCTGACAAAGGGAAACAAAACAAAAAATAAAAGTTATCACATATGTGCTGGCCTTCTCTCCTCTCTCTCTCTCTCTCTCTCTCTCTCTCTCTCTCTCTCTCTCTCTCTCTCTCTCTCTCTCTCTCTTCTTTTATATGAAATAGACTTTTTCTCATATAACATATCCTGAAAGTTTTCCCTCCCTCTACCCTTCTCAGCTCCTTCCACCCAGCTCCTTCCTTCCCATCCAATTCCACTCTCTTTCTGTCTCTCTTTAGAAAACAAACAGGTGTCTAAGAGATAATAATAGAGTAATATAAATGAAATAAGATGAGACAAAACCAACAAACAGAAGAAACTGAGCCAAAGAAGAGGTGCAAAAAAACAGAGACTCACTTATTCAACCCTCAGTTATCCCATTAAAACACTAAAATAAAAGCCATAAGATATATGTTATTATCTGTATGGTAAAAAGGGAGAAAAATATATAAAACATAAGATAAAATTAATGATAACAACTATAAAAGCGTTAGGAAAAGTCCTGCATAACCTCATGAGACAAGGAACTTCTAAAGATTCCACTGAGTTCCTTCTCTGTTGGCCATTGACTACAGGGTATTGAGACTACCATTAAGAGTAGTTTGCTTCTCCTGTGAAAAATTTCATGGAGAAAAGGACATTTTCATTTGCAAGCAATTATTAATTGTTAGATAACTTCTGGGATAGGAATGGACACTTGCATCCACTTCTTTCAGTTCGTTAGTACCCCATCTGGTGCAAATTCATACAGGCCCTCTTTCCTTGGTCTCCTCCATTCCCACTGGCTCTGAAACTCTTTCTGCCTACACTTCACCACAGTTCCCTACTCCCTGAGGAGAGAGCTTTAGCAGACATACCTCCTTTAGGGATGATTGTTCTAAAGTCTCTCACTCTCTGCATAATGCCTGGCTGTGAGTCTCTGCATTTGTTTCTATCTGTTGCAGGAAGAAGTTTTTCTGATAATGGCTGTTCAAGGTATTTATTTGTGGATATAGCAGAATGTCATTATGATACACTTTTAGCCCGTTTTGGCTGATGTTGTTTTAGAACAGAAGTTTTTGGATATAGTCTACTTTACTCTAAGTCTCTGGGCTATCTAACCTCAAGTTCTTAGTCAACCAAGCTGGGTAGAGTGTAGGTTGCATTTCATAGAGTGTGTCTTAAGTAAAATTAGGTATTTGATGGTCACTATCACAAGTTTTATGCCACAATTGCACCAGTATAGCTTTCCAGCTGCATAACATTGTATATTAAGGGGATTGTTGCTAGATTATTGTTTATGTTTTTTCATTGGTAGCATCTGGAGTACCTTCTAGTATCAAACATATTAGCACATAGTAGTAGAGTTCAATGTGGCCACCATTTCAACTACTACAGGTTAAATCAGTTGCATAGGTATTGCCTTCAAAAATAGGCCTTATCTTCAGATTATAGAGAGCAACCTACATTGTTAGCAACAGACTGGGTTGTTTGGGGGTTCCTATCAGAACCCTTTGGCAAAACCAAATTAGATATAACCAAATCTCTGTATTGGAGCCTATGATTGATGCCAAATGGTATCTTGTTGGGGCTCTATTTCCCCATTATATGGTGATTTCCCTGAAGTCACCTTCATTTATGTATATATTTTAGGAAGTTGCTACAATACTATGTTTCCATGTGACCCTTCAAATGCCCCTTAATTCTAGATGTCTCTTTACATTTCCTGCCTTTCTTCCCCCTTCTCTCTCCTCGTAACTTTCCTAACTTTAAGCTCCAATTCAGGTACTCTCATTCATCCATAACTGTATGGTATATTTCCTTTTACTACAGAAATCTATCTGAATCCCCCTCTACCTATCCCCAGACTCTATCTATCTATCTATCTATCTATCTATCTATCTATCTATCTAATCTATGGTTTGTATTGACTTATATACGGATAATAGCTGTTGAGTCAATGATAATCAGGCTATAACTGTTAAATCACAGAGGACAGAGGATATATATATATATATATATATCCTCTCTTGCATGTGTCTATGTATATATGTATCATGTGTCCTCTGTGATTTAACAACTATAGACTAATTATCATTGACTTAACATCTATTATCCGTATATAAGTCAATACATACCTTATCTGTCTAACTCACTGTATGATTTTTCTAGATGGACCCATTTACTCCTGAATTTTCATGATTTTATTTTTTACATCTAAGTTATAATTGTATAAATGTACCACATTTTCTGTATCCACTCTTCTGATGAGTGCCATTACGGTTGTTTGCAGTTTCTGTTTGTTATGAATAGAGCAGCAATGAACATGGTTGAGCATGTGTCTCAGGGTACATTTAGGTATAACCCCAAGAGTGATATAGCTGAATCTTGAGGTAGATTGATTCTCATCTATTTGAGGAACTGTCAACAGATTTCCATAGTATCTGTACAAGTTTGAACTCCTACCAGTAATAGATGAGTGTTCCTCTTACTCCATATCTTTCTGAGTATAAACTATTACTTGTATTATTGATCTTATTCATGATGACATATGTAAAATAAAAATTCAATGCATTTTGAATTTTCACTTTCCTGATAACTAAGGTTGTTGAACATTTCTTTAAATGTTTCTCAGCCATTTGAGTTTCCTCTTTTGAGAAATCTGTTCAGATACTAGTTTTAATTGGGTTATTTGCTTTTATGTTATCTGAATTTTTGAGGTTTTATGTTTTGTATATTCTTCCATAATGGGTACTGTCTATCAGATATGGGTAAAAACTTTCTGCATTGTATAGCTTGGAATGTTCCCAAAGATGGTCTCTATTGTTGTGTAGAACCTTTTCAGTTTCAAGAGATCCCATTTATTATTTTTTTAAAAATATCTTAGTTACTGTGCTAATGGCTTTCTGTTCATAGCCTTTTATGGTGACATTGAGTTCAAAGCGATTCCACACTTTCTACTCTATGCTATTTAGTGTATCTAGATTTAGATTGAGGTTTTTGATCCATCTGTAGTTATGTTTTTTCACGTTGATAAGTGAGGATCTATTTGGATTTTTCTATATGCAGTCATCTAGTTCAAACATCATCCAGTTCAAACAACATAAAGTGTTGTACTTGCTGTCTTTTTCAGTGTACATTTCTGATTTATTTATCAAAAATCTGGTGCCCATCTATGTGAAGTTTTATGTCTGTATCTTTAGTTTGATTCCATTGATCAGCATGTTTATGCTAATACCATGCTGTTTTTAATTTTTAATTTTATTTTTTTTGTAGTAAAACTGGAAATTGGGAGTGGTAACATTTCCAGCTGTTTTTTTATTGTGCAAAATTGTTTCAGCTTTCTTGAAATAATTGCATTTTCACATGAAACTGAAATTTTTTTCAAGATTTATGAATAATTGTGTTGGAATTTTGATGAGGATTACATTGAATCCATAGTTTGGCATCCTTTGGCAGGATGGTCATTTTTACTATGTTAATTCTATTGATCTTTGAGCATGGGTCTTCTGATATATTCTTCAATTTCATATTTCAATGTGTCATAGTCTTTTATTTGCTTGGTTAGAGTTACCTCAAGATATTTCATATTACTTGAGACTATTGGGAAAGGTATGTTTCTTTGATTTCTTTTTCATTCTGTTTGTCATTTATACACAGAAAAGCTACTTATGTATGTGGTTTAATATTGCATCTAGCTACTTTGCTGAAAGTGTTGGAGTTTCCATTTGAATTTTAGAGTCACTTATGTATACTACTATGTAATCTCCAAATAAATAAACTTTGACTCCATCCATTTAGAGACGTATCTACTTGATCCCTTTAAGTTGCAATATTGGTCCACCTATGATTTCAAGTAATACACTGACTGAGAGTGGTAAGAATAAACAACCTTGTCTTTTTCTCATTTTTAATAAAATTGCTTAAAATTTCTCTCAATTTAACTTGATTTTGGCAATAGCTTGCTGTAATCTGCATTCATTATACTGAAGTTTGCACCTTGTTTCTGTAATCTCTTTAGGAATATTACATAAAAAGGTGTTGTATTTTGTCAAAGGCCTTTTCTATGACTAATAATATAAATCTAATAGTGTGTCTTTCATGGTATTTACATGGTAGATTATATTTATAGATTTGTATATGTTAAACCATCTTTGCATATCTAGGATGAAGCCAAGTTGATCGTGGTAGTATTATCTCTTTAATGAGTTCTTAGATTTGGTTTGCAAGTTTTTTACTGATAATTTTTACATCTATGTTCATAAGAAAATTTGATCTGAAATTTTCTATGAAATATTACTTAGTGATTATAATTTTGAAAAAGGCAAATCTATTTAAAGGATCTTTGTTATTAAACACATTTTTAGGCAAATTGAAATTCAAAATATATTCTAAAGAATAATTTCCTAGAATATCAAGATGGACAGTATATGATGATAACAATTCCTGCACTATAATCTGAGGACTGAAATTACTCAGATTGTTTAATGATAGAAGCCTTTTCCATGTTTCTATAGACATTAATTTTGCAGTACAGTTATTACTTAAGAATGGTGAGACCAAAGAGATATAAACTGAAATTCAAAGACTTTAAAAAATTCATTGTATTACTTGAGGCTGCCATGCATGATTAATGCTACTGTTAAAATTTTACACAGAATTCTGACCCTTGTATTTTCATAAACTTTCTAGAGTTTATTATCATGGAAAATAATTTTCTACCCCTAAAGCAAATTTTAAATATTTATATGTGATATAAATGTGATGCTCTTAAACTTTTATTGTCTTCATTTGGTATGTGGATTTTACTTACAATGTAACTTTCCAGTTTCAAATAGCATTTAAAGTAGCTAACAGTAATATATATTTGTAGTTCCGTGCGTTAAAGCTTATAATTTGGAATTTTAACAAGAGTAGAGGGCATAATAGACATATTAGCTCTGAACCTCAAGCCTTTCTTTCCATTGACATATTGATCTTCCATACAATGATATAGAAGCAGTGAACGGATGTTCAGTGGAAATTGTATTTTGCAGTTTGGATTTGGCTTTATTTTGGGGATAGGAATATATATGGAGTGTTTCTGTAAGGTTAGCAAGCAGCAATCTTTCTAAACCAGGAGATCTTGAGACAAACTATGGAGCATTTGCTATACATTTCCTATTGTACCAGTTTGAATACAGGCATTCAGCAACTTACTTGAGACAATTAACAATTATTTTAAAGTATGTTCTATGTTCAATGGTTTGATCATCTCTTAGCGAGTGAATACTGGCTCTAAGTATGGTCGGAAAATAAGGTGGGGTGAATAAGAATCCGTACTCCACTTTTAAAGTGATTTAAATGAAATTTTATTATAAGATTCCCATATATTATGAGTATTGGTGGCTTGAATCCACTTTTAGCCAAAGACTATCTGTGGTTATTCAAGAAGTATTTTAAAAGAACTTAAATTCTAAAGCATCTGATCATATAGATGATAAAAAATAAGGCATTGAACAGATAGAACCTAAGCCATAATTGTACACCTGTCTCTTCAGATAATGAAGATATCCACTTGTACATATAGAAATTGTAGGACTTGAGATTGATAACCTAATTTCTTCAGTGAATCATGTACTAAAGACTCCATCTATAATACTTCAATATAGTTTGACTCATATAAGAAAATTATACCATGCAATAGTTTCTTTTAAATTCTCAAAGCCAGTCCCTTCAAGTAGACCTGAAAGCTGCTGGACCCCTGTAGAGATATTGGTCTCTACAACACTTGTAATTATTTTATGTATAGGAAATGCTGGTGTGTTCTAATTCTGTTGGTGGGACACTATTCCCTCATATGCCATGTTTTATCATCTTGTTCCACAGGCTTAGAAAGGTTAATGTTTATAAGTGCAATAATTGTTTCATCTACATGGGCTGTTCATAGAAACTTGTTGGCTAAAATACATGTATGTAATGGCCCAATTTTCCTATCACATCATTTTGGAAACTTCTAAGACTCATGTTAATTGTTAAATAACTCACACATTAATGGTGATATTCTGTGTAAAACTGTATTTGCTATCTGTAGTTAAAGCAATTCCAACTTTACACTTTACTAACTACCATGGACCACTCAAGTACTAAATATATTCTTGGAACCTTTGTTTGTAAAAGTTATGAAATTCTTGTAGAGCAAAGCTTTAATAGTTAAGAGAGTTTATGTCATTTCACATAAATATGTGTATTTTTTATAGAGCAATAAGCAATATGATATTCTAAGGATAATTTAATATTTTATCTTCATATATGTCAAATCATAAAATCAAATATCTTTATTAATTATTAAATATTTTTATTAATTATATTTTATTTTGTACAAGCTATTCTAGAAAGAAAAAAAATTGAATGTTGTCAAGACTTCAAAGTTTCTCAAAACAAGAATTTGTCCAAGCTTGTGTTTTTCTATATGGTACAATTTTTAAAGTCTTCCAACTTTGATAGATGAGAAAAGCCTACTGACATAGCATGAAGCACTTGCAGTATACTGTAGTCCTGACTGAGGAGCAAAAGTCTTTTTCTTTGGCAAAACTACATATCACAAACAAATCATTAAAATAATTGAAAATAACTGAAGCTAAATTCAAATCACAATGATTAAAAATACTTTATAATTCTATGATAGCACTGGATTAAAAGTAATTTGAGAATAAATACAGGAGGGAGATATCCTTAAGATGTCACTTTTGTTCTTGCTCTTAGTTATAGAATGGCTTTGATGTATTTTGGAATCCCTCATGTAAAAGTTTTATGCAAATCAGCTTGTCAACACAAGCAACAGAGAAATTGTCCAGCATGGCTGTTTGCTTTGGATGTTCAGAAATTGAGTGAGCATCCATTACATCATGAATTTTCCAATTTGAGCAAGAAGCCCATTTGGCCAACAGGGAGGGAAAGGAGTGCAGGCAGTGCCTGGGAATTCCAGCACAGCATTGATATACCTCGTTCTTTCTCCCCGCTCAGTCTAAGTTGTAGACATTGAGCAGCTTGTCTTTCTCCCCAGAGCTCCTAGCAAATACCTTTAGATGGTACTTCTGCACTCCTTTACATTCTGAAAATACAGTTTGCACAATTCCAAGCCATTAATGGAAATTTGTCGATTTATTGATAGTTTGACATATTACAAAGCACACAAGAAGGGCCCAGTAGACAAGTGTAATCTAGTCCTCCTAGAAAGTTAAAACAGAAGATCACAAGTTCAAGGATTTCCTGTGCTACCATTTAAATTCAAAGTAAACATGGGAAACTCCATGAAATTCTATTTCAAAATAAAAAGTAAAAATGGGCCTAGTGTTGTCTCTTTGAGGTAGAAACCATGCTGGCTCCTGGAAGGCCTTGTGTTTTATCTTCAAAAGCACACATACCCACATGCACACACCCAATTGCCATACCCAGATGTCATGATTGTTAATGAGAACCCCATGCTACTAGGGATACAATAGACAAAGTCAAAATAAATCTCTTTCTGGTTCTTTAAAACTTTTCATATTAAACTCTTTTCATTGTCCCTTTTGCAAATGAGGCCTATGGAGGAAAAAACTCCACTTACCAGTTTTAATTTTAACAGAACATAATATTTTTCCTCCTCATGGTTAAAATGTAATATGTGTATGTATGTATGTGTAAAGTGTGTGTTGTATGTCTGGTTATGTGATATGTGTGTGTGTGTGTGTGTGTGTGTGTGTATGTGTGTGTTGGTATATGTGAGTTCACATATATGTGTTCATGGATTCCCAAGGTTGAGGTGGAGAATCCTTCCCCATCACTCTTCAAATGTATTATTTTGAGGCAGAGTCCCTCAGTCAAACCCAAAACTCTCCCAAATCTCTTGTTTTGCTAGAGAGCTTGCTTCAGGATCTTCTGTCTCTGTCTTCACAGACTAGAGTTACAAGCAAGCTACTATGCTGACCTAGCATTTATGTATATTCTGGAACTTGGATTCTGATCCTCCACTCACATACCAAATGCTTTATTCCCTGTATCATCTATCTATCCCATAATAGGTCTTTTTGTTTTGTTTTTTAGTAAAATCCTTTGGAACTCCAGCTTTTTGAAGTTTGCTATCCATTGTATGTCTTACTAAATTATATGTTCTTCTTTGATCTATGTGGAATTTTGAGGTTTCCTTTTAGTTGATTTCTGTGAACCCCACTGGCTGCCTCTGTCTTATCTCACTGCCTCTCTTTCTCCACTGTATCCCTTGATTCCTAGTGTTTCCCCTTCTACTTAGTTTTATTATCTTTCTTACCTTATTACTAAACAATTCTCATTGTTCTGCAAAACCATGGGTTCTCTTGTTTTTTCTTGGCCTTTGTCCAATGTATGTCCTACTGAATACTTATATTCAATAGTAAAAGAATAAGATTTGCATACGAGAAAGCACATTTCCGGTTAGTCTTTCCTATTCTGGTTTATTTACTTTATGTAATTGTAATGTTTTCCACTTGCATCCATTTCTCTGAGAGTTTCTTAATTTCATTGTTCACAGTCTGAATAAAATTCCACTGTATACACGAACATTCATTGTTCATTGATAGACAACTAGGCTGGTACCTTTTCTTCCTCCTTACTGTAAAAAAGTCAACAATGAACAGGGACATACAAATAGTAAATATTTCTGTGGAAGACTATTGAGTCCCTTGAGATTTTATATAAATATAAATCTTCATAAATATACATATATATGTGCTCCAGAGTTGTATAAGCGGGTCATGTGATAGGTCTATTTTTCAATTTTGGTGAAGTTTCCACATGATTTATTTAGTAGTGGCTGCTTCCTTAAAATCAAACTTTAGCACTAGGTTTGTCTGTCTCTCCTTGAAGGTATGTATTGGAATTGTTGCTGTTACACACACACACACACACACACACACACAATTATAGTATTTTTAAGTGAAACACATCAATACTTCTAATGGAATTTAGTGTGATGCTTATGAACATGAATACATCATACATCATACATTGGTCTTACCCAACAGTCATCCTACTCCCCACACCATCCTTTCACAAGCTCCGTTCCCAAAGCCTACCAAAGATTTCTACTTTAAGACCATATTTTCATTTGTTATTTACTACATGTGAGAGAAAACAGGTGTTTCTCTTTTTCTGGCTTTCTGTTTCTAGTAACTGTTATTCTGATTAGTGTTTCAGGTAACACAGTATCCTCCAGTGCCATCTATTTCACTGCATATGATAAGATTTCATTTATCTTTAATGACTTAATAACCACCCAATGAGCCTAGAAACTATATGTATCTACTTAGTCATATTTTGCTGAGCAATTAATATGATCCCATATCTTGGCCATTGTGAATATTGCTTCAATGAACGTGGACAGTTTTAGTTAAGATTTAAATTTTACGTTGTTAATAGTGTACACTCATTGCCCACACATTTTTACAGGTATGCCATGTACTTTGAGAACGTCCACCCTTCCAGTCTCCTTTTCTCATCTCCTACTATTCTGATTCATTTCCCCAACAGTCTTGATTTTTGCATTCATGGCATCCATAAAGTGTGTATACACACACACACACACACACACACACACACACTCATATATATATATATATATATATATATATATATATATATATATATTGTCCATATATAGTCTAGCAATCCTACAATTGCTTTTATTTGAATTTCTCTTTGTATACATGGGTACACTTGTGAGGATACAGTGGCCAGAAGAATGTGTCAAATCCTCTGGAGCTGGAGTTACTGGACATTGTGAGCCAACAAGTTCGGGTTCTGGGAACTACCATCCTCTGAAAGTGCAGTAAGTGCATTTAGCAAGTGAGCTACCTCTTAAGGTCCACATTTGTCTTTCTGAGTCTGTTTTAATTTGTACAATAAGGAAGATCTATAGTTGAATTGATTTTTAACACAAATGGCATATTGTTTCTTAGAGCTGAATAAAACCCAGTTTTTGATATTTGTCTCATTTTCTTAATCTATTCATTTGCTGATGGACATCTATGCTGATTCTACAATAGGCTGTTTTGAAGAATGTTGACGTAATCGTGGATGTGTATGTGCTTCTATGACATACTGCTGAGTCCTTCAGAAATGTATTCAGATGCAGTGTCCTTGGGTCACATGTTTATTTTTCCACAGAATCTTTGTTTTGATTTTGATTAAGCATGTACTAATTTATCTTTTTAACAGCAGTATGTAAAACTTCATTTTCATCCACATCTTCCTGAGAATTTATAAAACTACTTTTAATACTAGACGTTTTAACTCATTTTAAAAACAGCACAATTCAGGCACTTGTCAATTTGTGTTTCTTCTGAGAAGTGTCTATTCAGATCATCTCTCAATTTTAATTGTATTGTTGCTGTTTGTTAAAATTTTTTTGAGTCCTTTCTATGCTGCTGATAATAATCCTTTTTCTAATGAAGAGGTGGTAAGATTTACTCTGTTTCAGTAGCTTGTATCTTCACTACTGATTGTTTGCTTTGGTTAGTAGTAGCTCCACGGTTTGATACACAACCTTACAAACTGTGGAGAGACAATGTGTTTTTCTCAGTCCTATGTTACAAATTAGACACCAAATTTGAGGATACAGAAGCGATTAATAAACTCTGCTATGTTGTATTTTTACTTATATATGATTTGATTTGCTATAAATATGTTTATATAAATATTCTTTTGCCATGTAGAAGTATAGCCAATCATCCATTGTTGGGTTATTTGTCTTTGGATATAAAATGAGACTCAACAGAATGATATTTAGTTAGATTTACTTTTTTCTCTTTTTTGTCTATATTTGTCGTTAAATATTAGAGAAAGGATTTCATGTCTGAAATAACTATTCATAAAGACACAAATACAGTTGTTCAGTTTGATTTATCTCTTTTTTCCTTAGATATTTTAAATGTACTTTTTTTCTTCATCAATGAACAGATATATTGATCTTAGTGGATATCTGCAGTAGACTCTGCTTTAATTTTCTTTTTTTAGCCCATTGAGCATATGTTGCAGCAATTTCATTCAACATTCCTGTGATGATTATGTTTAACATCTTAACTTTTAATACCCAAACTTGTCTCTATGTCATTTGAATTTCAGTAACATGCCAAAATGTTGAGCTGTATAGAAATATTTTCAGGTTAATCAAATGGCAAGGCTATGGTTATTTTTGATGTACTAATTTCTTGAATTGTACGTGACAATTTTGCTACATTTATAAGCCTTGGCAGATTGTTTTCCTTCCTTCATCACTTTCCTCACTGCTTCTGAGTTTCAATATTCCTAATCACACAGCTGCTAGTCACTCAACTGATAATTTCAGGCATCTGTTAACTTGGTTTTGTTACTTCTAACAGAATTCTCCCTCCCTCCCT
>NW_021605171.1:4638515-4709655 GCF_004785775.1 Grammomys surdaster | reverse complement strand
TCTCTCTCTCTCTCTCTCTCTCTCTCTCTCTCTCTCTCTCTCTCTGTATGTACTATGTGTGTGAACATATATACATTTCTATCATTATATTATATATATATTATCATATACAGCACTAAATATATAAGTTATAATAGTTATCAAATACCTCAAAGTATCTTACTTGCGATTCATGGGACTTTTTAATCCATGTGTGTCTGTTTGTGTGTGTGTGTGTGCCTGTACATGTATGTGAGTGTTTTAGAAACAACTTTGGTTCTAACTTCTCAGGTACTATTCACCTTTCTGAGACTGGATTTCTGTTTAGCCTAGGACTTCTTTTTTCTTTTAATTTTTTTTATTTATTTACATTTCAGGTGTTATCCCCTTTCTCCATTTCCTTCCCCCAGAAACCCCCTATCCCATCCCCCCTCCTCCTGCTTCTTCATGCATGCCATAATTTTCTCTGACTTGATCTTGTGCATGTGGTCACAGTCACTGTGCAATTGCCCTGTCATACCAATAAAACAGTCTCACAGTATTTCAATTACAATAAGTCTACCCTTTCATCAGTAATAATCTCTAAGACCTGTCATTATTGTAGTGTATGTGGTTCACATGTTGCTGAGACTGTTCCTTTCCCTCTCCTGACCTCCTACAGCTTACCCCCAGTAGCATACATTAACACCTTCAACCACTATGAAAAGTAGGAATGAAGTACCTAAGCCAGCACCAATTTGATCCCCTGATGTTTTAGGATCCTTTTTTTTCTTGGTGTGTTCAGCAATAAGATCTCTTGATGAGGTCCTAGAGAATGATCAGGAACAATGGTCATAGCTTCTATTGCTTGAGGATCTATGGGACCCTCTGAGCAACTCAGTGCTAGTTTCCCAATTGCCTTGAAATTCTCCTTCTTATGTCCTCTGCTTTCATGATTGCAGAGGGCGCTTCAATTTAACCAGACACACCTAGAGGTTCAAAGTAGGAATTCACATGTGATAGTGAATTATGGACCCAGATATAAACCTGCATTCTTATGGATACCTTATTTTATTTGAGAGGCCAAAAAATGCTTATTGGAGAAAGGATAGCATTTTCAAAACTGGTACTGCGGAACTGGTTTGCTAACACATAGAAGATTGAAATGAAATCCTTATCTCTCTGCATGTAACAACTTCAGATGCATCAGGGACTTCAACTTAAGACCTGATACTCTGAATGTGTTAGAGAAGAATGTATGTACTGTGCTTAATTTATGTTAATAAGAAAGGGCTTTCTGGCTAGGATGTTAGTGACACAAAATTAAGAGAGTACTGAAAACTTAACTGTTCCTTGGTTAGTATAGTATTTTTGTCTGTTTTTTATTTTCTCAAATCTATGTCTTTCTTTTATGTTTGGTGACATTTTAAATTCATCATGTATATGTCCAGTTACTAATGAATATACTACCTTTGGATATTTGCATTTTATAAGAAAAGAAGTGAACATTTAATTATGTATATACTAGCCTACTCTCTAAATCACTAGGAGATCTTTAAGTCAAAGGTGAAGTGATTGCCACTGGCAGGACTGGGGATGGTGGTGCAACAATGACTGTCAATGTACCTACATTGTACCTATAGCATCAGAAGCTATGACCTTCCAGAAGCTCTGATCCCTCCTACAAGGAGAATGAAGTCCCTGCTGCTCCTGATCACTCCTGTAAATTGAGTTCAAGATGCTTCAGGAGCAAATGCATAGCTGCTGAGTAATAGGAAGGGTAAAGTGGTAGACATTGCCAAAGTAAGAAAGTGTATTCCATAAATTAATTTTTTTCATATAGCAATTTTTTATATTTATTTATTTATTTATTTATTTATTTTTTATTGGATTTTTAAATTTACATTTCAAATGTTATTCTGTTTCCTGGTTCTCCCTTGAAGCCCCTTATCCTAGCCCCCTCCCCTGCTTCTATGAGGGTGTTTCCCTACCCATCCATCCACTCACATCTCCCTGCCTTCAAATTCCCCTACATTGGTTCATCGAGCCTTCATAGGACCAAGGCCTCTCCTCCCACTGATGCCCAACAAGGCCATCCTCTGCTTTTCTATACTATCCCGTGGAATTTGACAGCTACTGATAACTCTCAGACTTTCAAAATAGTTACATATACATAAACATATGTAATAGGTACATAGCCATATTTATATATGTGGATCATCAATATCTATTATCAGCGAAACTCAGTGAGTGTAATTGTTGGGATGTACTATAGTTGTTGCAATGTCTTCTATCATCTTTCCAGAATATTCTACCACTTGTTATTTTAAAACTGTGGGATTTTATTGCTAGTGGGCTGGGTAACAGAAAAGAGGCTAACTCATTGAAAAATAGTGTGGATGTATCAGTCATAACTACAGGCATTATTGTCTTCTCAGAAGCATAGTGATGTTTGGAATATGTGCCTCAGCTTAAGGCTGCTTTCCCATTAATATCTGTTCTGGTAATACTTGAGTTGTCTTTCAGAAGCCTTTTAGCTCGTCTGAAACCTTGCTTTATAGATTAGATCCAGGTTGAGACTGACCATCAACACATGGATGTCTATAAGATGACTATTAGTTCATTCAAACAAATTAAATCATCACATTCCTGCATCTTACTTTGCTCAAAAATGTAGATATTTGCTTTGTCCACTCCTGAAAGCAATCTTGTGCAGATAATTTTTTTTTGTAAATTGAGTGTCATATATCCTATAGAATCTGACTATCATCTCCTAGTTAAATAAAAGGCTATGGTAGATTTTATTCTTCATTTGTCTGATTATAATATTGGTATCATTTTTCTGACTTCCATTAAAAAAGAAAAGAACATAAAACTCTCTTTGTTCACAAGCCAATTTATGCAGCCTCAGCAGCTATCAGTGTCAGGTGTTGAGACAGATTATCTCTCAATTCCAGGCAAGTTCTTAATGGAAAAAGAATTCACAGAGGGGCTTGTGTGGGGCCAAACTTCCAATCTCCTGTTATCATTCTCTTTTATTCTACCATATAATGCTGTCACTCTTATACCAGGAAAGCTTATCCTTCCCCTACTGTTCTATTTTGGGGACCTGATCCAGCATAAAGTGTTTTTCTTCGTCATTTCTGTGTGTCATCTTTATTTTAGACTTCAGGATCTGCAAACGTAACATATTAGCTTAGGAAAACAATTAAGTACAGTGCTTCCCACCTTGTAGATGAAAACTCAGAAGGTTATGGAGTATAAGTAGACTGCTGTGAGTTTCATAGCTCTTAAGTGGAAGAGTTGAAGATTGGACTACATTGAAACAAAATGGAATAGCAGTGCTTCCCCAAAGCTCAGAAGTGTCGTTAGTAATGAGAAATCAAAATTGATCATCAGAAATTCTATCCTCTTCAATAATTTTTGCAGTTCCTTTTTCTCCAATATAGAGACATTAGATACTTTTCCCATGTCAAAAATAAGAAACACTTATGTGAGAATGTAACATTGCATTTATTACTCTTGCTATCACTGATAATGATCTTATTATATGTCACATTCTAATCTGGCTAATATTATTTTATATTATTCATTACCATTCTTTTCCTAAACCCCACCAGATCTTGGTTTTGTTCAGTCATTATGAATAAAATGGTTTTATTTCTTTGTGCGCTTATTTATTTATTATGTAGAACCATAGCGTTTAAGGTGGATTGTGGATTTGTGTGATACTGCTGTTTACTGAAAGATTTAATTTGATTTTTGTAATTTCTGTGAATATATTTCAAAGGTAATAATCACAAAGTTGAATACAACATCTGTTTCTATTTATGGCAATGGTTTGCAGTAACTCTTACTGTGTTGGATAAAAATAGCTTGAGCATAAACATTGATTGATAGAAATGAAAGTATGTTCTGGATTCTAAAAGAGCACAGCAGGGATTCTCTCAGAGAAACAGACAAAGAATAAGTCTGAAGGCAGCAGCTGGCTAACTAGACAAACAACCAAAGGCAAGTACATCAATCACAGCTCCCTTTCTAGACAACTAATTCGTCCTTGCATGAGTTTATATTGGTAATCTTTCCCCAAAGATATGCATACAAGGTCTGCCTAGTGCCATAATAAAATCATGATTTTGAAACAAGCCTGTATTGCCAGCCCCAAAGCCTGATCATTAGTCTGTGTAGTGAGAGTTCCCACAGACCTCTCTATCACTGCTGAAATGCTGACAAAAATAGTAATTGCTTTTTTCTCTAGGATCAATTTTGTTGCCATAGTTCAGGCCACTGAGCAATCATTCAATCAGGCCTTTAGCCAAGGTCTTTTTACTGAGTCTTTTCTTCCTCTGGGAGTCAGCATTCAATTCCCCAGAAGTTACTAACATTTGGTTAGCTCTGGAAATGTTTCCTCTTCCCCAATGTCATTGATATTCTTTGTAAACATAATCAAAAATATTCAGCAACCCTATAACAAAAACTCCTAGCTTCTGCAATGTGGTGGAGAAGCAGGCATTATCAAGTCTACATAAGTGATGGCAAATATAAATTACTCAATGACACCCTTAGAGGTTTAGACTTCATTCACAATTGCTTACTTCTTTCAAAAATGCAGTGTGTCTGTCCTCCATCCATGACCAAATTTGAATAATTTATTCAACAATATAAACAGGGTCTTTGGAGAGGAAGAATGCATTTTCAAACCTATGAAGACGAAAAGTAAGCTGATGGTAGATTGATGTCTGTCTGAAAAATGTTCTGAAGTTTGTTAACAACTGTCACCATGTGCATGCTAAAGCTCTCCATCTGTTCCACGTACTGAGTGATTGTTCTGCATGGCATTCATTCTATCCCTTACACTACATCTAAACACCATCTCTGCCTGCCTCCTCTGTTCTCTAAGCTTTGCTTTGTTGTCTTCAAACCTAAGAACTATCCCTTGTGTTCTCCTCCAGAGGCATAATATGATTTTTTTATTCTACAAATTAAGATAATTTAGTACAACTTACTAAAAAAAAAAAAACATTGCAAATGTCCATCAGTGACCTTGTCTTCTTCTTTAAAAATAAAAAAAGGAAATGTTTTTGAAAAGGTCCAATTTTCATCAAAAGGTCCAGTTTTATTGTTGGTGCTTGTCATGAAAAGTTGTAAGGTTTATTTCTGAGTTTTACATGAAAAAGTACTCACACTTTTTGTCCTGTTTTGTTTTGCAAATTTAATTTACACCAGCATGGTGATTGAGATAAGAAACTTAAATGGGATTGCTTGTGTTTCTTTGTCTTCATTTGCCTAATAATGATTTTAAAATGCATTACAGTTTATACATTTCAATGCATAGTGACAAGTGCCATCTCATTAGATATCTCTAATCAGCTACTAATGTCCTTAGAACTCATATGGTAAATGAAAAAGATATGAGGCTAAATGACTGTCTACCAGACTGTATCAATTCAAATACTTTTGACCGAATGAAAAAAAAAGACAATTCAAACTTCTATAAACAAAGAAGAAAACTTTACTTCACACAAAATAGAAGAAAAGCTCCAGACTAAGTTCAGTGGTTTCCACTCTGGATTGGCCTTTCCCATTATAGTTTCTTATATTCTAGTCAGACTGGAGATAAATTCTACAGGGGATGTGTGCACTGTCTTTGCAGATTTTAGCTAGTAGAATAAATGCTTTTTTTTGTCAGCTACTGTGGGATTAAATTCAAATTTATTAGAAGTTTCATTTCATCCTAGGTCTCATATTTTGTTCCAACTCATTTTTAATCCGCTTTCTGGTGAGTGGCATGTGTCATTAATGGGGAGTTCTATAGCTTTGGATTTTTAATCTCCCTAAAGGTCTACACGGTAAAAACAACTTCCCACAGAAAGGTTTTTGTAAAACTTTCAAGATGTGAGGTCCAGCTAGGGAACACTTGAAATTATTGCCATTATGCCACAAAGGGACTAATGGGATTATGATCTGTTCTCTTCTGAACTTCCTTGCTATGACTTGAGGTAACTAGCTCTGCTTGACCCTTTGTGCCAGCCATGATGTATCATTTCTATTGCCATGGGTCCATCTGCCTGTGGATGGAAGTTAATGACACTGTAACCAGAACCAATGTGATCTTTAAAGTGTTGATTAGCTGGGGTATTTATTAAGGTAAAACCCATAGTTATGTTTGTTTATTTTGTTGTTTTTCAATTCTTTGTAATTATTGCCATTAATGGATTAAAGCATATGCAGATGGATTGGTAAGCAGCTAGCTGGAACATTTCTTTCCCTTAGAATAGCTCTTGTTTCTCAGTGAGGCACATTGTAACAATCTCTTTTATAGAGTAGGCATTCAATACACGTTTATGTATTAAGTAAATTAGTGGGGTGTCATGGAATTAGTTTTTAACTGATATTGACACTTTATTTAACTGAAGCAGAGAGTGGAGGTGGCCAACTTTTCCAGAAGGAATGATTTACTATTAGAGATATTTAAGCTGTTATCATTGATATCCATGATCTCACAATGTCTCTTTCCTCCACCTCTCTAGCTCTTTCTGTGAATTTAATGAATATAGATGTGTTATTCTTGCTCCTTGACAAAAGAAAAATCAAATAACAGCTGAAAGTCTTTGTCTTAAACTTTTATTTCCAATTTGTTCTTTTAGATATTATAAAACTTGGCATCAGAATAAAGATGTTTGGTATTTTCAGCAATAAACAAGAAATATAAACTCCCTCCTCCCATTCATGCTGTGACTCCTTTAGTTAGGTTTGATGCTCTGTAAGTCCCAGTCAAGCAGGCCCTGCCCTGATGTTGCCTTTTAGATATGGCTCATGTGCAGGCACTAAAGCTGTAACAGCTAACTTCTGACCACACCTCACATAAAAGTTTTCAGACTTTCCTCTAAAATTCTATTCTCATTCTTCAATAGCTATAGTACCCACAGGGCCACCTCCCTGGCATCTTCAGTGTCTTATAAGTCTAACATATCAAAGTAAATTCTTTCACTTGTGCTGTAGGAACAAAATTTTGGAATTAAAGTAGATCGTTTTAAACATGACTTTGGACCCAGAATTAAATAGCTCAGGCGTAGCTCATTCCCACCAAGTTTGTTCCTATAAGTAAAACATTATGTTAATCCTTGTCTCATTGTTTAAACATATCTACTTCCAATAAGATCAAGAGGATTTTGAACTTTTTCTCTATACCCACAAATATACTATCTAAGATGACTTTCCAACAGTATTATAAATAGATGCTTAGGCTTATTTTAATACTTTGTTTGCTTTTGTTTTTGTTTATAAATATAGGCAGAGCAAGGAATCTTTAAAATAAAAATTTTAGAAAACAGCTCAATAATTTATTTGAAATTACGTTGTAGTCTACTCTTCTATTGTGAGGAGACATCATCAGCCAAGCAACTTAAAGAAGAAAGAGTTTATTAGGGCTTACAATTTCTGAGGGTGAGTTCACGATCATCATGCTTTAGTAAAATGCAGCAGGCAGGCAGGCATGAAGGTGCAACATTAGCAGATCCTCAGATGTATGGATTATGTCTGATCTACAAGCTGCAGACAGAAAACTGAGAAAGCTAACTCAAAATAGCATGGGCTTCGAAACCTCAAAGGCCATTTTCAGAGACATTCCTCCTCCAATAAGACTATATTCTCCTAATCTTACCCAACACCTCAAACAGTTGTGGACTAAGCATAAAAGCCTATGGGGCCCTTCTCATTTTCTCCTTCACATTCCACTGCCTGGCTCCTAGCAGCTTATAGCCATATCATAATGAAAAACACATGTAGCTCAATTTCTAAAGTCCCCATAGCTTTTCACAGTCTCAACACAGTTTACAAGTCCAAAGTCTGAGATTCAAGGCAATCGCTTAACCAAAACGTCCCGTAAAGTCAAAAAGCAGAATATTTTTAATATAGAATGTCACATACCATGTTAAAATGGAGGATTAAGAGTACAGTGATGAATTTTTGAACTAAAGTCTGAACCCAAGCCGGGCAGACTCCTAATCCTAAACCAGTGTATCAAAGGGCTTTGGTGGCTTTACCCCTTCAGCGTTGCTGACTGCAGCACACTTTTATCTCTTGGGTTCTACTCCTTATCTCTATCTCTCCTTGGCAGATATTCTATGACTCTGGCATCTCCAACATCTTGAGGATCTCCTGTGTAATTCAGGCTTCATTTTTACAGCTTCATGCTATGAATGGCCTCTCTGGGGCTCCATGCCAGGGCTCTTTGCCACATGACTGACCTCAGTGGCTGTTTTAAAGTGTAATGAATATTCCACAATGCCTACTCCTGTATCTAACCATTTGGCACATGTCACCAAGATTCTGCTGCTCATTCTGGATGGAACTTGGCTCTCTTCTTGTATTACTTTTGTTATAACCTTTGGTTTGTTTCTTTTCTATGTTGCAACAAACTTTCCTGTTTATATGTGAGAAGCTTAGTAGGATGGGCTTTTGCCATCAAGTCACTAGTTCCTTTATTCCATTTCCCATTATCTCTTTCAGGATAAATCTTAGTTCCAAATGTAAATTTTCTTATGATCTTTTTCTAATATACTATAGTTTTGTTGTTGTTATTGTTTTGTTTTTTGTTTGCTTCTGCTGCTTATTTGTTTGCTATGTTTTGTTTTGTTTTGAGCATGTTTGCTTTTTCTCATTATAGACTAATATAAGAATTATCACTAATAACCACGAAACACAGTCAGCATTAGGCTACCACTAATGCATTTACTCCAAACTCTTCAATGTATCCCCAGGCATGTTTGTAGCCACCACCATATTCTTAACCAAATATCTCAAGAATGGTCACCAGTTGTGTTTCTAATATGATTCCCTTTTGAAACCTCTTGTTCTGGGCTTCCAAATTACACAATTCTCGTAGTACCAGTGCCTTCTAAACTCATACTAGAATGAGAAGCACAATACTAAACTGCTTTCATAGTCCAAAGTCCCAAAGTCTTCCATATTCCTTCAGAACAATATGATAGGCCTGTCAAGGAAATATTTTGGCTCGTAATCAATTCTGTCAAAATTATTTTTCTGTTTCTGTGAAGAGACACCACACCAAGGTGATTTATAGAAGAAAGACTTTGTTGTTTTCTTATAGTTTCAGAGGATAAGTTTATGACTATTATAGCAAAGGGCGCAGCAGCAGGAAGGCAGGCATAAAACTGGAGCAGTAACTGAGAGTTTATATCTCATCTACAAGTGGGAGGCCAAAACAGAGATCTAGCCAACTGGGAATCTCATGGATTATGAAATCTCAAAGACTACCATCAGTGACATGCTTCTCTACAAGATCACAATTCCTCCCAACAATTCCATCATCTGTGGATCAGATTTATGAGCTTACTAGAGCATTGCTCATTCAAAACATAGATTCTGTTAAGAGATCACAAATTTTTCATTTATTAAAAAATGGTTTTACACACACACACACACACACACACACACACACACACACACACAAATAGTCACATTCAAATGAAACAGAAAATTGTAAATTTTGTGGTCCAAGCTGTGGTGGTTTGAATGAGATGATTCCCCATTAGGCTCAGATATCTAAACGCTTGGTCAACAGGAAGTAGAACTCTTTGATAGAATTACAAGGATTAAGAAGAGAGGCCTTGTTGGAGAAAGTGTGAAATATAACTATGTTATATATTGTCTGGAATGGCTTCCTATTAAGGTTTCGGCTTGAACCCAAAGGAAGTTCCACTAAGTTCTGGACTTTCCATGTGACATTATAAGTAAACATTCATGTTCTATTATTTGAGCAATGAAGTGTTAGAGGAAAAATAGCTACTCAAGAGGACTAATGTTGTTCAAAGTGCTTTTGAAAATATACGAGCAAATCTAAGAGTCAGAGCCAAGTAAAATTATCATACAAGGGTCTTGTCTTCAAGACCTTGAATCTTGAACAAGATCTGGAAAAGTTCCTAACTACATTTCTATACACTCAGTATTTGTTAGTATGGAGATTAAATGATACCTTTAAAGTCCAAAAATCAGAAAATAGCATAACTTTGAGTTGATTATATAATTTTCAAAATACCAGTCTCTTAAAATATTTTTACCTCCTTTTTCTTTTATTATATCATTTAAATAGGCATAGCCATTTTTCCATATCAAATTTATGGATTGAAGATAGGAAATTTATTTTCCTGTTTAACACTAGGTCGCTCATCTTTTATAAAGAGAGTAACATTAACTACTGGGAGTCTCTTAACTAGAAGAAATCTCTTAAAAGAGCTGAAAAGAATCCATCTAAGTAGCTGTTTGTATTTCTTGTTTGAGGATTTACTGGATAGACTAGCTCAAAGGTATTGGATCTAAGGCCAGGATTTATTACAGTGAACTCGTGAGGCACTGCTATTCAGTACCTTGCTGAGGCCTGGTACCCTAAAAAGTTTAAAGAATTTCAAAAGACTACATCAGCTAAGACTGACCTCTGCATACAGGCCCTCCAAGGCATAATGTTAGACCACCTGTGTTGTCTATCTAGTACATTTTCCATTGCCAAGATGGAGAGCAGGTTTAGAATCATGATGTGCAATTAAAATAAGAGAACACCCAACCAAGAAGAGCAACACGCCTCTGTTGGTACTTGAATAAATACTGGTGCTTAAAGTTTTACTTAGAATTTCACTTGGTATAAAGATATCCAGGAAAATCAAATAGGCAACTATAATTGAAAGCTATATATTTATTAAGTTTTTATAGTTAATTTACTGTTTATTAAGCTGAAAATGCGAAATTAAACCTCTTGCTCACTTTTTCACAGCTTAAAAGTGCTACCTGAACTTTGATTAAGCTGTCTTATTTGTCATAGTCAGAATATTTTCCCTATTTATTAAGTTGTATTTGTCTGTTTTTTGGGGAACCTTAAAACATGTACAGTGTGTTGTTAACTAAGACCATAGTAGATTAGGCAGAAGCACATGAGTTTTTACCATGCAGAATGGAGCATGCTGTAAGTTTAAGTATGTACTCAAAGAAGTAAGGACGTGCAATGAAAGGAAATGGTAATTCTACTTAAGAGAATTTTTGAAAGCCCCATGACAAAGTGTTATAAGCTCAGCTGTCCTTGAAGATTCATGATGTAACAAAAATATTACATTGATGGTCTCCCCACTGAGAACAAACACAGAGCTGTGAGTGTATAGGATATTTGGAAATATTAAGTATCTATGTTTGTTGCAACATGATGCAAGAAAGACATTCTATAAGTTAATATGACATTGATGTTATGTAATTCTATTCATATACTATTAATGATAGCTACATTCTATGACAAAGGGATTTGTGTTTTTTTATTTCAAGCAATAAATTATGCTGTTGAAATATAATGAAATGACTGTGGCTGTCTCTTAATGTCCCATATGAATTTTAATTTTCCTGTATCACTGTTAAAGATGATAAATAATTACAAAGATCACGATCTAATTGTTCTACTGTAAACAAATTAGAAATTTTATTCTGTGTATTAATGAACATATTTCTGTTTTGTTGTGATTAGACTGCTAATCTAACACTCTTAGGTGTGTAGAAATTACGAGTCATTTCCATCCTATCCTGAGAAATTATAGGATCATTTTAGAATTCATTTAATTATATCTTCTATTAATATGTCTGAATTAAAATGTTAGGAGATTACTGATAGATTAAATATGTAGCTATTTTTTCTAAATACAAAGTGCTAAGTATACTTATGTCTACAAAATGAAGTTACATGAAGTGTGTGTTATTATAGTAAAGACTATTCATCCATTTTAATTAAAATTCTGTTCATTTTGTATGCAATTTATGTTATTCTATGTCTTGCATCATATTTCTTTGATTTGGAAGGTGTGATGGGGAGGGTGTTGGGAATAACTCAGAAGTGAGCCACAGGGAATCTGCTTTTTGCTGATCTTATTTATGTAAACTGCTTTTAGAAATACCAAAGACTTGCCAAAATAGGTCACATTTACAAATGATAGATTTAGCTTTTGCAACAAATGCTGCATACTTTCTTCCTTAAGCCAGGGCCATTCTGAGGAAAAGCTAATTATCTTAGGGCTCTGAGTCAGCTGTGCCAAATGGTCTCACAGTTAGCAGCAGAAAAGAAATGAAGCACAGAGCGGTAAACCTTGGGGATTCACCTGGCCTCCTTTGCAGCCAAGACTGTTCCTATGGTGTCAGACAACAATTAAAATCTTGAACTTGAAGGTGATTCAGAAAAAGGACAAACTGAAAAGTGTAACTTTCTCAAACAGGTCATGCAGAGTAGAGTGGAAAGATACACAGTCTTAAAAGAACTTGGAAAGTGGAACAATTTGTAGTTGTGAAGAGATAGTTATCCATCGACTTGGGTGGCAAAATAGAGCAAGGAAGGGACTGGCGGTGTGCCCTCTGTGGATCATCTCCACTACCTGAGTCATCACAGAAACAGTATTCAAACATTTCTGACCTCAATTTACTACAAATAAGTTAGGGACAGCCTAAATGACTTCTGAAGCTGCTTCTAATGCATAATCTGTAAGTATTTATAAAAAAAGGTCGTGGCCCTGTTGACTCAGTGTGTAGAATATGTCCTTCCTAGAGGAGATAACAAGTTGAGGTATTAGTGGGCTGAAGAAATGACTTCCAGAAAACATAGCATATGCTCACACAAGCACTGTTACATCAGCATCAACGTTGGTTGGGTGGGGAATAGAAAGGGATGCTTTGGAGCTTCAGTGTTTTCTGCAGGTTTACAAATTTCTTTATGAAAAGCTAATAAGTAATTTAAGTTCTTTAAAATCAAAGTACATCTTGTAATCTCAGTTACTCAGCAGGCTGGGCCAGGAGAATCATAAGGTCAAGTGTTGCTTAGGTAATTTAGTTGCACACAAGTATTGAAGTATAATGATAAAAAACCTACAAAATATGTTAAGAGTGAAGATCTGATGTGCAGAAATATGATGTGGAGAAATATATATATATATATTTAATACATTGACGCCAGACCTTGGCTAGAGTGACATTTCTTGAGCAGCAATGCCCAATCCTTTTATGGTTAGTAAACAGTAGTTTGAGATAACACTCAGAATGATTTAAAAATGTATTCTCCCAAGTGTAGCCATAGAATTTACATGATTAGCTCCTTCTTACTCTAACAAAAGCAGTGGTTTGAATAGAAATTTCAGAGCAGAAAAGAATGTATTTAAATTTCACTTGACTTATATTGCTGTTACAAATATGGAAGAAGTAAAATCTACTCAGTTACCTTTATCATTCTCTCTTGAATATTCATAGATATTTTAGAGGAATCATCTATCCAGAAATTCAGGCCTCAGATATCCTGACACTGAAGCAGCTGTACAGGGAAATTCAGGAGGTCATTTCATTTACAAACAGGACTTTGCTGCATTGTGGAGCATGAATCTGTCAAATGAAAACATAATACTTTGTATATCTCTGACTTTAAATTAATAACCCATATTTATTTTTTGTGTTTTATATTTTGCTATTCCTAGAAATTAGTTATGACAGGACTAAACATGTTTATTAAAGTAACATTTCCAATAGTAGATTGTGAAACAGTCTGATTTATTTGTTTAATATTGACTCTCCAGTAGAGCTACTTGGAGGATATTGAGTTGTACATTATAAATGCTATGTTTACAAGTTGATATTTTACGTATGTTTTTGAAAGCTAAACCCACTGTACAATGTAATAATTGGAAATGAACAAAGGATCTAGGACAAAAGTTAAGGATTTTTCTCTTATGCTGTATCCTTATTTAGATTTCATTACTCTTAGAAGCATGAAGGAAACTTTCTAAAACAATCATTGGCACAGATTGTATGGAGGTAAAAATCTATAATTATAATTCCTGAATTGACTGGATCACAAAATCAAATACCCAAATTGAGAGTTTTATAGAGTTTAATTTTCTAAGCAGATAATTGCAAAATTTCAGAACAACAAGGACAAAAAAAAAACAATTAAGTGGTTAAGAACTGTTACTGTTCCCACAGACAACCTGAGTTTAGTTCCCTGCACCCACATGAGGCAGCGCATACCTATCTGTAATTCCAGCTCCAGGAGATAGGTGTCTCTGTCCCCTGCAGGTATTTGCACTTACACAAACATAGACAAAGTCAATCATTTATTTTTAAATAAAAAATGATATTCAAGTTTATCCAGTTCTAATTTTCAACTTTACTGAGGAATAAAAACAGTCTTAGATTCAGGGTGGTTTGACCAACCAACCATAAAAGTGAAATCATGTAATCGTTTTATTTTTCTTCTGAATGGATTTAAACTAAGCACAAACTCTGAATATTAATACCACATTTATTTTAAAAGGTAAATAATTATGTATTTTATAAGACTCATACAAGTTTTCATTCATTCTATTCACTTAATGATTGCTTAGCTATTTTCACATTCTGAGCATCAATGTAAATACTAGGTTGTAGTTTTCTAAGATAAACAGGGAGCCTACATACAGTAAATAGACTGTGCATGATGGAGCAAAAAATAGCCTCTGTGTAAAATAATAATTAAATAAAGAAGAAAGATATTTTGAGTGGTGAATGCTAAGCAGAACATCTTTTTTACTGAGCCATCTCTCCAGTGTGATTTTGAACGTTTTCAGCTGTCACAAACATCTTTAACCATCAAATGAATGTCATCTTTGTCTTTGAAGATTCAAAGAAAACACAGAGAGAAAGTGAGCTACTTAAGACAGGGTTTTAAGAGGAAAAAAAAAAGGTTTATTTACAGCATTTGGTTTTGAGTCTTTGGGCATACTCTTTGAAGTTTATCAACTAGTGGTTCTCATCTCAGGAAGGACAGCTTCTAATTGCAATATATTCAAAGTATCTTAACTGTTATCAACTTGTATGTCAAAAGATAGGCTAGTATCTTCAAGTATCAGGTAAGTGTGAGTGGACACTGTGTTAGCCTGGTCAGGGTATTACTAGTGGGTAGGGTTGTATGACTACTTCTGGCAGGTTCTTTTATGTAAGAAATGACAAAGCTAAAGAAAGTGTCAGTCAGGGAGAAATGGGGAAGACTATATTAGTCTGTAATAACTAAACGCCTGGAACTTGGTACTTGGGAGAAAAGCATATTTAGTTCATGTTTTTGAAATGGAAATTCCAACATTAGACTGCTCCATCATCTAGGCCCACAGGCAGCCACGTGGTAGATCAATTTTGATGACTTCTCTTTATATAAGAGATCATGCTGGCAGACAAGAGCCCAGAGTGGTTCTGGCTCTGTACCCACTTTGTCATAGCTACTTGTTCTCCTGGGAACAAATTCATTCTACAAGACCAGCATTCATTTCCCCAAGGACAGTGCGTAGCTACCTAATAGATTTTACGACTTCTTTTTGACACTGGGAAAGAACAAGCCTCTGACTGATGAAATCTTTGGCATGCACAAACATATCCAACTAGCACCATCCATTTGTAAAATGGTAATGTAAGCCTATATAGTATATAGACATAAGCCTGTATAGTATGTATATAGTATGTAATATGTACTTAAATTTTCAAATTATACTAAAAGATAATTATATTTTAAAGTACTAAAGTCATAATGCTTTTTTATGACTCATCAATGGCAATTGAGTAGTCTTTCTGTTATACTACTGAAATATATAAAAAAATAATGGATTTTATTTGTTTGAAATTTTCTCCTCAATTAAGTATTTCCATGTCAAACCATAAATATATACAAAGACTTAAGCTTCTGTAATATTAAGGGGGCAGTAGTCTTAAGATATTGTTTAAAGAACACTTTTGGCTTAGTTAAAAAAAATGAAAAACAATAAGGCGTATCTTATTTCATGTAAGATGGGCAAATCATAAAGCTGGAGTAACAATCTGAAAGGCAGATATCCAACAGGAATTATGTCACAAATCCCATTCTTACTTAAAACTAAATTTTAAAATGTATAAGTACACATATTTTTTTGCATTATGCTCATGATTGAATATTTGATGTGTTTCAAATTACATAAAAATTTGCCCATGTGCTGGAGAGATAGCTCAGCAGAAAGAGTCCTTAGTGGCCTCAAGGGAACCTAAGTTTGATTCCCTATACCCATATTGGAAGGATCACAGCCACATATAGCTCCAGTTCTAATGGATCTAACATGATTTTCCTGACTCCAAGTACCAAATTCACATGCATATACCCTCTGAGAAATTTATACCTAGGATTTTGAAGCAAACTAATATGTTTTAAATCCTCATGTGACAATTTCAGTAACATAAAAACCAAGAAATGAGCTACATCTCCTGTCAATGGGCTTCCCATTGGTGATCCTCATATTCCTCAATTCATTCAGCTGCTGCTGAAAGAAAAAGTTAAAATAAATTATTATGTCATTTAATAAACCCTGTGTCTAATGAACTATTTTTTTAGTAACATAATGGGAAACATGCATCATGGGCTCACAATCAAAAAGAAATATAAAACCACAAAGAATAATAATGATAACTGTTTTATTATGTGTTTCATGAGGATAAGAACTGCCAGTATCTGTTTTATTCGTGGTTCTATCACAGAGCTAAGGAGAAAACATTAGAAATAATGACCTTTGGCCCATATTGCTTCTATGAAATGTGTTTATAAATCACACTGAACATTAAGGAACTGACTCCGAGCTTAAAAACACTAGTTTTTCTTCCAAAAGACCTGAGTAGCACCTACATAATGGCTTACAAACATCTATAATTCTAGTTCTGGGGATCCAGTATAGTATTCTGACCTCTGTGAGCACTACCTGTGCATATAGTGCATAGATATATGAGTAGGCAAAAACATCAATACTCGTTAAAACTAAACAAATCTCATTAGAAAGTAAAAGTAGATATACTTTTTTTTCTTTTCAAAAATTTTTTAATAATTTATTTATTCTTTTCAAATCGTAATTCACTCACACAGGGGTTATTAACACAGAAAGACAGGACGTGGGGAAGGGGATGACACTGGAGTGTGGGTGTTCAGGGAGAATATAGATATCTTTCAGAACAGGGTATTGGCTGGGTGAAGATTCAGGGGACAGATCACTATGACTCTGCCTTTGATTGACTTGTCCTTATTTAAGTTGGTATTGTCTGCCAAGGCCACCTATTTACAAGGTCTATGACTCCTTAGGCTGGTAAATTTCCATGAAAGCTGCCTGTTTACAATAGCTTATAGCCATCTAAGTTGCAGGAAAGTTTGGTGATTTTTTAAAAATATTTATGGACATTCAGTCAAGTACAATCTTTTGTGTACAATGAAACTTTCTTTCATACACATTTCAAAAAATGTGCAAATAGAGTTGGGATTCCATTGCTGGCCACAAATCATAAATTTCCTAGATAGTGGAGTAGAATAACCACTCTGAATCATGAGAAAGTTGCAAAGTGATATTAGTGTCTGATTTCCATGAACTCATCAAGTTGAGGAACTCTGAGGAACTGCAGACCTTGATCCTTCCTTGAGTAATAGTTACCCTGATGAATGAAAGGGACCTCATAATACAGATTAATACCAGTGAATAAGAGGTAAGACACAGAAGAGGAGATGAACAGAGATGGAGATGGTCTGGAAGATGGAAGTCACATTTAGGGCCAGCATTTTCTAGTCCTATTGGATTCTTGAAGGATTCAATTTAGCAAAAGGTTGAAACGATCAGTGTAAGAAACATATTAAAAGTCTTTTAACGTTTTTATTGGATAGAATCTTGTGTAAATTCATGATTTTTAAATATCTGTACTCAACTTATAATACAGACATTCTTCACTGAGTCTGTTTTATTTAAATCATGATTAAAATTTAAGTACACTAAATATTCTAACAGTTTTCTATCATCGATGATCTTTATTTGGGGAAAATTATTTATTCATATTTTGCATATCATGATTGTTTAGATTCAGAAATATCAATTATCACCTTGACAGAAAAGGGACATTCTTCAGGCAAGAATTGCTATCTAAGGGGCAAATTGAAATCATTGATTACTTACAAGTTCTATCCAGAATTATATTTAGGCATTTAACAGGAAAGTATAATAATGTCCATGTTTTAAAAAATACAATTTACAAAATTGTACATTTTATGAGTTTTCAATAAAGTTTTACAGGTTTATTTTCAATATTTGTAATGCTTGGGTTTAAACATGAGGCTGTCTAACTGAATATAATATAAGCATGTTGAACTCTTTAAACACATAAAGTGAATATTCTAGTACTGAGGGGTTGCCTCAGTGACCAAAAGTAATCTCTTTTTAGAGAACATGAATTTAATTCCCAGCATCTATATCAGGATGCTAAAAAACACCTGTAACTCGAGCTCCAGGGGGTTATATGCCCTCTTTTGACTTTCATACTCACATAGGAGTACATATTTTCCCTTAATGAATTTGCATGTTCAAAATAAAATAAAAACAAATATTTAAAAATACTTAATTCAACAAGTACTGAATCATGTACTTAGTACAATCGGTACCCACCAAGCACTCATAGAGCAGTTGAGATCATACCAAAATAATAAAATCAAGGACTTTTGTCGTGTGGCACTTACAGTTGATGAACAAGAGTAACAAACTTTTAGAGTACATTTAAATATTTTGTCTTCATGAGGGTGAAAAAAAAGCAGTAGACTTTAATATTTGACAGAAATCAAAGCAGGCTTCAAGAAGGTTGCTGCACAATTTACAAAAAATAAGAATACTGAGATTGACATCAGAGAACTAATACAAAAAGAATTGTAAAATAAACTTGTAAAAATATAAAAATAATCAGTGTTTAGAGTATTACAGGTCACACATTAGAACGTAGTATTTGACACTGATACTGTCCTCCTGTTGGTTTGTGTTTCCACCATTGTTGTACACTGAAGCAATACATCTTTCATCATATATGTACATATATATGTATACATACGTATACATACACATACACACACACACATATATATATGTATATAAATATATACATATATATATATGTATATATATATAAAGTTTCCTTCAAATTAATGTTTAAAAGGTTATTATCTAGAAGCTGTTGGGAGGAATACCACACTGAGTGTCTATAATTCTGAGTTGTTGATTAGCCTCATATCTGATACAGAAACACTTTTCTAGAAATGACTGCTCCAATGAGAACACCACAAGCCCTATCAGGAGTCCAGCTCAGGACAAGCGTTACCAAATGGAGTCTCATAAACATGAGGCTCCAAGTCCCTGTGGCAGAAGAGATTTAACTTACGCAGTGTGCCACGATGAGAACTGCCAGGATTCTGGGGACATGGATGCATTGGACTAGTTTAATACTTTAGTTAGCCTGGAGCAACCATCATCACAAACTCTATGAAATGCTATTTGTGCCCTTACAGTAACATTAATTTTCTTTTAATCTTTGTCTGCCTCAGGAAATATATCAATTGAATTTCACATTTCTTTACAGGGAATCAGGGACTCTGTAATCCAAATTCATTTACCTTATTTTTTTCACATTTCTTTCTAAATCCTAAACGAATTAAAATCCAGTAATTTATTTTCTTGCATTTACATCTTCAAAATGTAAAAAATTATACTGTTTAGGTTGATGATGTGAACTTTAATAAAATGAATGGATTATTCATTTTATTTTAAAGGAATGTATTCATCTAATTAAAACAAGAGTCCTATCTTAAGCATATGGGTTGTTTTTGGAACAAGTGTATATATGAGTCATAAAGGGTGTCTGCAACCAGACACTCTAGGTTTAGTATTCAAATCCATCTCTTTTGTCCTTAATCATTTTGTACAAGTTACCTAAACACTTTGTCTTTGTTTTTCAATATTAAAAAATATGATTGATGCTGTCACCTTCAAAACAGTGGAATACAATTTAGCAATATGCTTTCCAGGGCATCTGTTATCTTAAATATTTTGTTGCACCCTTTTTCACTTGAAAATCTTTTGTGTGCAACCTAGGAGCTATAGGTATAAAAATTAAATGCAAATCAAACTACTGACAATAATAAGAAAATCAAATTTTAAAGTAAGCATTTGACATACTTACAATTTTAACTTTTTTGAAAGATGAAAACAATTTTTCACACTAATGAGATGGATTGCTTACCTAATTTTTCATAAAAAAAGTCAATTTTGGCTGAATGTTTAATGCTGAGGAGGATGAAGAACACTTTACATGTGTTTCATAGTTGATCAATATTTTGATGCTGTAATTGTCAGTGTTTCATATACTACTTCACATAACTGTGAAGCACAAATGGCATATCTCTGTTTAAGGCCTTTGCAAAAACTGATGTAAGGCTTTTTTCTAATATTAAAACAAAATTAACAAAAATATTTTGTAATGAAATTTAAATTAGAGACAAGAACAACAATTAAAAAATCATGGTGATACAATATAGTTTAAAAATACTCTCATCTGTTATATGATGGGCAATATTCACCATATTTCAACCATGAATCTATTGTGTTTCTATAAGTGGCAATTGCATTGTATGACTATTACAAACATTTCAAATTTTACTATATAATAGTCTCCAATTTGAACAAATCTGTTTTGGGCAGCATGTACTGACATTGTATAATGGGACATCATTCACACAGTGAAGTATGCGTGTTTAGAACCAAAGTTGTGGTCAAAGAGCAATTGTGTAATTAATTCTGGGAAAATTTTTTATTTAGAACATGCTTGATTGTTTATTTAAAGTTTGGTTGTTACTCTTTTAGGTACATTTTGGTGTTGCCATATGCTTTATGACCTGTGCATTCTTATGTAATCCTGTAAGGATTACTACCTCAGGTTAGAAAGGTACACTGGAGTTAAAAATCAATACATGAAGCATTCTGTGTCATGTACAAATGTGTTCCTTCAGAAGAGGACAGAGCTATCAAAGACAATGTGCAATTTCTATTTTCAAAATGATAGCACTTAATAGTGAAGCGGTGATATGCCTGAGAATGAGGATTTCTCTGTTTTTGAAAAAGGAAAGAGCAACAAATTGAAGCATCCATCCTGGATTACAGATGTTATGCGCAGGCTCTCAAAGGTGTGTAGCATGACTAACATTGAAAGCACAACAGAAAGAAAAATAATTTTATAAATGTTGACACTTGTATGATTTTAGTCTTTGGATTACCTTTGAGTAAAATTCTGATGAGCTGTCTAAAGATTTAAATATGTGCTTTGGAAATTTCTCTTGAGATTTATAATACAAACATAATGTAAGGAAAAAGAAAACATCATATTGACTGAAAAATAATCACCAAATCACATGTGTTTAAACTAGAGATTAGATGTAGCAGTGATTTCTTGAGGTTTCCCGTAGTATAAACATCCATAGAAATGTTCAGAATTTCGAAATTATTGCAACAAACACATAAGGAGTCACATACCTCAATACTGATTCTTAGAAAATGAGTCACAAGGATTTAGTTATAAATTTACATATGTGCATAAACATTTCCTCAGCAAAGTAAATGCAAATTACCAATAAATATAAAGCCTACTTGTGAGCCAACAGAGAAAAATATTGGCATCTAAATTTTGAAAGGCTTAAATTGAACAACCCACTAAAATGGATAGTTAAAATATTAAGCCTTGTTGGAATTAATTACAGGAATAGTTCTATTAGCTTCCCTGATAAGCCTTGGTGGGCAAAACAAAAAACAAGCAAACAACAACAACAGCAACAGAACAAAAACAAAAATGCCCATAGTAAGCCCCTTAGGAGAACTCACTGACCCAATCAAATCCTGAAGTAAATGTTCACTCAATAAACACTGTATTCATAATTAACATCCACCAACCTCTATTAGGGTAGTTGAGATCATATCAAAATAAAAAAAAATCAAGGATTTTTGTTCATGTAGCACTTACAGATAAAGCACAATAGTCATAAACTTCTAGAGTAAGCTCACATATTTTGTGTGCATGGAGATGAGAGAAGGCAGTAGATTTTAATATTTGACAGAAATCAAAGTTGGCTTCGAGTAGGGGAGGATGGCCTTGTTGGGCATAGGTGAGAGAGAAGTTGGTCCCAAGAAGGCTGGATGCCCCAGTGTGCGGGAAATCGAGAGTGGGGAGGACGAAATGGGTGGGTGGTTGAGGGCACATACTCATAGAAGCAGGAGGAGGGGGGATAGGATAAGGGGTCTCTGGATTGAGGGGGAAATAGGGAAAGGGCATAACACCTGAAATGTAAATAAAGTGTTAAATAAAAATTAATCTAAATAAAGTAGTTGATGCACAAAAGACAAAGAAAACTGAGGTTGACAACAGAAAACTAATAGAGTTTCAAAGTAATATTTTTTAAATAAATAAATAATCACCATTTGTTATACATACTGCAAAATAGAATCCAATATTTGATGATAATACTGTCTTTACATGTATAAACTCCCTACTGGTTGTTTTTTCCATCATTACTGTAAACTAAACAATTGAAACAAATCATACAACTTAGAACTACCAGGGATGTTCACTGAAAATATCTTTGCCACTTTCATGATAGGCAAAGTAAGATTTTTGCTTTGGCAAAAGTTGACTTGTTTCCTTAGGCAAAAGCTGACTATAACTGCAATCATTCGAGAGTGTACTCTTCTCCCAAAATACTGAATCTCGATTGAAGACATGTTTTACTAAGGAGTGAAGAGACAGGCATGGGAAACCTCTGATTATTCTGGGTCATGATTCACAGCTGAGAAGTGAGATAAACAGTATGACTCTACAAGACTGTCTACCTTTTAGTCCAAAAAGTAAAAGGTCATTTCATTTTATCTTGTACAAATTGACTGTAAGAATAGAATTTATCCAGCTGGAACATTGGGTCAGTACACTGTTGTACAGAAAACACACACACACACACACACACTGATTATTTAAAAAATGTAGTAGAATCAATGTTCCTTTTTTACAATACAAATAGCAGCAGTATCTTAAACTACTAGTAAAGCTCAGGACACACTGTGAATAGCTGGGTGCTAGACATGGTACTGTACTTTATAAAGATTATCTCCATTATGCCTAAAATTACTTCAGTTTCAAAGCTGTGAATTTCGGGATATGTGGTTCATGAATGCTCGAAAAGTTACAGAGCTTTTCAGACAAGATTGGTGATAGCGATATTAGCAAAATTGTGTTAAACAAAGATAATTATGGATCTGAACCCCAATAGCCTGGGTTTAAAGTCTGAAACTGCCACTTAACATAAATCAAGTTTCAGGGTGCTAGCTTCTTTGTCTCTCAGATGGTGCTATTGAACTCCAAGCTATTTACAATGCCTGCGACTCTCCTGTGCTTCGACGGCTGAGACTGATTGTGAAAAGTTACACAGTCATTTTAAGATTTTTAATTATGAATTTTGACTTTCTGCAGTTAGATCGTAAGTTTTTAGGATTAATTTTTTATTGTTACAAGGCAATATACTCAGTACTGGGAATAAAATATGTATTCTACACATCTACTCTGCATATTTTTATATTAGAAAAATCAGCCAACCAAATCATGGATTCTGGATATCTTTAAAAAACTTTTGGGGGTACAGTAGAGGTGAGGAAACACACATAGCATGATAGCAATTGCAAGAGAATTCTGTCCATCATGAAGAGGATGGTGTCATATAGGCCCAGGTTGTAGACATAGCTGACATCATACATCTACCCAGCTACCCCCACTTACCCATCCAACTGATTCTGCCCCCACACAGTTGCCAAGAAATGTACACAAATGTCTAAGCACTGGGAAAATTTGAGTGAGTTCTTTTTTTTTTCTAGTTAATAGCTTTTTCTACTTTATACCTTGCTAAAACATCTTAATTTAGCACACTGCAGAACACTTGCTTCAGGATAATTCTTCTTTCTACCTACAATTTATAACATTTTGATTTGGTCTCAGGTGATTAATTTTGATCAGTGCAAAGAGTTTAGTACATATAGTGAAGGATATGTTTTCCCACGTCCCATTCCCCAGAGTATTTTAAAATATAATTTACTTTAGACATCCTAGATAGATATTGTATCTATACTGCTAAAGAATATTGAAGTAGATTTCAAATCAATTAAAATTGTTTGTATTAATTTTAAGAGCCAAATAATATGCACACTAATTTGAATATATCCACATGAATAATTTGATCGTTGATGATTTTGTTTTTCTGAAAGCTGAACTGTCTTAGAAAGCGAGGTGGAAATGTACTAATTTCCTTATGAATAAATTCTTTGTGCTTCAGTAGCTATAATAAAAATCAAAAGAAATGCCAAAAATTTTTCCTCATGTGGTAGGTAGATGGCAGGAAGGAGGCTGGATGCTCTTGGAAAAAAAAAAAAAGACTTGATCTTAAATGTCCCTGCTCAGCTAATTGAAAGTGACAGCAATGGCTGGAGTTTGCTCTAGAGTCTTTGTTTGGGAATCTCCACATATTTCCTCTAATCTTCCACATGGCTCTGAGAAGAACTGGAAGGAAGGTGGGTCATAGAGGAAGGTGAGTGCAGATGCCAGCTCCTTAGACAGCTCAAAGTGCCTTTCAGCCAGGGTAGTAGAGTGTCCGTTAGCTCCTAGCCATGCAATGTGTTGCGGGAAATATTAAAATCATCAGCAAGTTCCCGCACTACTCTTGGCATTAGTGGGCCACAGGTCACCAGCGGGGTGTTCTCATCTTGGTAGACTCTCTGACCCACAGATCCTGAAATCTCTCCACCCAGCTTGCTAAGGTCCCACTGGCAGGTCACTACCATGCCAGCCTCATGCTTTAAAACCCCCATGGCCTTTGTTGTGCACATGTAGCAAACCCACACTTTGCGGCCATACCTTTCTCCCTGGAACCCAATTGAGAAGCTTCATGAAGAAAAAACAGCACACAAACTTAGTTCAGAAACAATGGTAACTCAATCTCTGGGCACAACAACTACAATGCTATTCTTGTAGCCATATTAAATCTCAATCCTTCAGAGGCAAATCCTGGCAGGTTAGCCATATGAACTGGGAGACACTAGTAGCTACAGCTTGTCCTATTGCTATACTGTCTTGCCTTATCCCCTCCTGTTCCTCTCTTCCCCTACTCACCCAGTGATTGGCTCCTTTATTCCTTAGGGGATGGTTCACAAGAAGTCACCTGAGTACATGACTTACTCCTTGTCCACAGCCCCGCCCACGAGAGCCAAATTAACATCAAAATACAAACAATACCAGGGTATCCACAACAGCAAAGTATTGAGCTGAGTGTTAGGAACAGCAAGAGTTAACAATAAAAACAATTTTAGATTTTCCTCTTTTCTTTCAACCAAGCTACAGAGGATTAGTCCTAATCAGCAGAAACTTAAAAGTCTGTAAGAGAATACAGCAAAACCTAGCATTCACAAAATGAAATTCACGTTATTTGGCAGATGAAAAAAAATTACTGGAAGAGAAAAAAATGGATAAGTGAGATTTATAAGGAAGAAACCCAGTAGAAACAGAGATGGAAATGGCAAAGAGCAAAACAATCAAGTCATTATTATATATAAAATAAATGCAGACTTTGAGTAAGCAAAAGAATTTATGATAATCATATAAAGTATATATAAAGACTTGAAATAAAATGATTAGCAAACTGTCTAAGAAACTATTAACTTGTAGATATAACATGAGAAAATATGCAAAATAAGGAACCAAGCAAAGATAAACAGCTTGATAATAAAGGTATCGGTGGCACATGGACCAGTGATTAACACTGAAAAGGGTAGCGGGAAAGGTGAAGAACAGAAAGATTGTATGGAGAAAAAAGGTCCATTTTACCACCTTTTACATTTTTCTCTCAAATGATAGCTATCAAAATATTATAGGAAAGAAAAAAAGGCATACCAAAATAGTTTAAATAATAATTTAAGCTTGTACACATAATATGTACTCCCTAATTTTATACTCGTTGTCTATTCACAAGTGATTCCTATAAAATTTCATTCTCCAAATTCAAGGAAGAAAACAAGTATTTTATTCAATGTTGTCTTATATTTAAACATAGATGCAATAGTGATGGTATGATCAGAGAGTAGACAATGGAAGATGAAGAAGAGAAAACAAAGGCAGGGTTGGCTTTTACTGTGTGAAAAATTGATATTTATCATTCCATCTTCAAGATGAACAGATGTGCTAGCTATCATGTTTATTAAGATAAAGTACAAAGATTAGGTTGAAAGTGATTGTGAAATATATTGGAAGGCAGACACAGAAGCTGGGAACTAGAGATTAAAAACGACATGATCCTGAATTCAAACCTGCCTCTCTGCATACTTCTCACAAATGTTAATACTTGTGTAAATGAATCCACTTTAGAATGTTTTATCTTTAGCTTCCATGATGAGAAGTAATGTTTTTCCTCTTTTTTTTTTCTTGGAAGTTACATTTTTCAAAATGTGTTCTAAATGAGGACAAGTCTCTCTGCTTGGAAGGCAGTCTGCTATTCAGTTACATATGCTGTCAGGTGGATTCTAGAATGTTTGTCAACATAAAAATGTATACTTTCTGAACTGGGGAAGGGCTTATGCAATACTTATTCAGTAGTTTTATCAGAATAATTAAAGAAAGGAATTTGATAAAGCAATTTGTAAAAACAACACTGGACAATCTTCTAATCTTATACACTGACATCCAAAAGAGTAATTAGATAACTTAATCTTCTTGTATATATGAAATATTTAAATTGTTATAATATTTTGTTAATTAATGGTGAAATGGTTAACTTTTCAAAAATGATGAGTTAAATATCCAGAATACACTAAGTGTAGGATATCACTTCACTTTAGCCTAATTTTAATTCAGCAATATGGCTACTCTGACAAGGGATCATATCAAAAGAACTTCTAAGGTTTGGTCACCTGGCTGGAATGCCACACCTTTAATCATTTTGGTTGGAATACACACACGCACACCCTTAACATATATCCAAACAATTAAGGTAAATTTAATTTGTAGAAGGAAGCAGTCATGTTTGAAAGTGATGTCTAATTAAGGGGCAGACAAAGTAACAAATCAGAGAAAGATCTGACAGAATGAGTCAGAAATAGAATACACTCACCTCTCAGAAAAATAGAAAGGAAAGAGAAGTTATTTAAGAACAGTACAGAGTCAGGAATGGAGGGCAGTTCAGTAAGTGCAGTTCATCTGAGTTCAGGCAATGGAGTAGAGTGAAGTTAAATGCAGTTCAATTGAATGTACTGAAGTTCATTTGAGGTCTTGCAGTTCCATTCTGTTCTGTTCCGTTCTGTTCTTGCAGTCAGTGCAGTTCAGTTTGTGAAATTCAGAGGCATTTTTCTAAGCAGAGCAATTCAACGTTTAGCCAAAAGAAGCCAGTGTGAATCAGTCATCTTAGAAAGGAGTTTTGAGCCATAAAAGGTGAGTTGAACCAGCCAGCCAAAGTTCAGAAAGAACTTATTCAACAGTAAGCCTCTGAGACAATTATAACTATACTGGTGACTAAAAGTGTTACATTTAACAAAATAATCATGTTACTCGATGTGTTGAATACAATGCAAATTTATTACTCAAGTTATATAATGTTTATAATCTTACCAGAAACAGAAATACTCTGACTTGAATAAAATTATTAATTTAATAAGAAAAATTTTATGCTTTCCTATTTTGATAAATTATTTAAATAAATGCAAAATATTTTAATTTTGTTAATATGCTTTATATCTACATTTCCAATTTGCTTGTTTTCTTTTTTTTTCTTTTTTTTAATTGGATATTTTCTTTATTTACATTTCAAATGTTATCCCTTTTCCCAATTCGTCCTCTCCAAAACCCCTTATCCCATCCTTCCTCTCCAACTTCTTTAAGGGTGTTCCCCAACCAACCCATCCATTCCTGCCTCCCTGCCCTCGAATTTCCCTACACTGGGGCATCTAGCCTTCTTAGAACCAAGGGCCTCTCTTCCCATTGATGCCTGACAAAGCCATCCTCTGCTACATATGCAACTGGAGCCATGGGTCACTCCATGTGTACTCTTTGGTTGGGGGTTTAGTCCCTAGGAGCTCTGGGGGATCTGGTTGGTTGATATTATTATTCTTCCTATGGGGTTGCAAGCTCCTTCAGTCTTTTATTTAACTCCTCCGTTAGGGACCCTATTGGGGACCCTGTGCTCAGTCCAATGGTTGACTGAGAGCATCTGCCTCTGTATTTGTCAGGCTCTGGCAGAGCTTCTCAGGAGACATCTGCATCAGGCTCCTGTCAGCATGTACTTCTTGGCATCCACAATAGTGTCTGGATTTGGTGACTGTATATGGGATGGATCCCCAGGTGGTGCAGTCTTTGGATGGCCTTTGTTTCAGTCTTTGCTCCACATTTTATTTTACAGATTTGTATATTTTGGTTGCATGCATGTTTGTGTACTCTGTAGGTGCCTGTTGCCCAAATAGGTCACAAGAGGACATTTAAACCTCTTAAACTAGAGTTTTAAACCATATGAATGCTGGAGTTCTAATCAGGTCTTCTGTAAAAGCAGCCAGTGTTCTTAACTGCTATAATCTAAAGTAATTTTAATCCAGCATCATGGCTGCTCATAGAAGAGATCACATTAAAAGACTTGCCTGCTTCTGTACACCCCCATATCATTATAGACTTACCCTCGTGACTATAAACTAAAATAAACTCCTCTATAAGTCAAAAAAAAAGACTTTCTACGTTTATATGATCCACAGCAATCCAGAAATACCTTTAGAACACAACTTTAATTACTATCAATGAAGATAAGGTTAATTTGTAGATGGAAGCAGCCATGTTTGAAACTGAAATCTAATTAAGAGGCAGACAAAGTGATGAATCAGAAAATGATTTGTCAGAAGGAGTCAAAGAAACAATATGCCCAACTCTAGAGAGAACAGCACAGGAAAAAGGCTACTTAAGAACAGCATAGGGAAAAAAAGGCTAGACACAGCTTTGTGATATGTGATGGGTTGTTTGTGAATGGCAGTTTTACTGGGACTATTTTGTAGAGACAAGTTGCAGAGAGGAAAAGCTAGATGCAGACAAAAAGAGAATGAGCCAAATAATGAGAAAGTGCCAGAGATCAAAATATATTGTTAAGGTTAGTATGAAGCCAAGTAGAGTAATTCAGTCAGAAGCCCAGAGAAGCAGAATTGAATCAGCTAGGAAGATTTGATTGCTTGGAAGTTAGAAGCTTCTAGACCTGGACCTAGTTAGAACAGAGAAGGAAATGCTTTGGGCTCAGCACAAGCCACATAATTACACAACTTGGGTATGTCTCTTATCTCATCCCACCATCTGAGGAAATAAAAGCAATATTTACATTGAGCCATCTCTCCAGGTCCTGTTAATATATTTTAATTACCTGTAACACCCGTATCACTTTATTGGATAAAGTATGAGGTTTTGATATATATAAAGTATAATGATCAAATCAGAATAATTAATATATTTATCACTTCAAGAATTGATAGTTGTTTTTCCTCTGAGAGGAGCAGTTGTTTTTTAAAGAAAAAAAAATGAAAAGAAGTCAGTCTGAATTTTGAGATGATGTCAGCTCTCATTTTTATCTCTTTTGTACTAAAGTAACATGTGTATAAGTAAATACAAACTTCCTTTGAGAATCCTTACAATTTAGACAGCTTTTGTGTTTTCTTTCTATTTCTCCTTCTGCCCAGCTCAAAGTATGTTAGCTACAGCACTAGCATTTCTTAAGTAAAGTGCTTCTCAGCACTTTAAACATATTGATTTTTATTATTAAATTGTATGATTCTGTGTGTGGGTATCTGCACTTGATAGTAGTTGTCAATGGCCTTAAGATGGAGTCAGATATCTGGGAGCTGATGTTAATGCTGATTGTGAACCATCTGACCTAAGTATTAGGAGCTAAACTGCAAAAGCAGCATGTTCTTATAAATGCTGAGCCATGTCTCTAGGCCTGCTTCTAGGTCTCACAGTGCACAGGCCCACTGTGTTGGGGTAGAACCCGGACTTCCACATTGCAGTGAATGCCAGTGATTCCAGGCTGTTGGGGCTCAAGTAGTGTGCACAGAAGAGTTCCTATCTCTGTAGGAGGGAGTTATATCTATGCCTTCCCTTTCCAACCTAGAAGATGTTCAATGTCATTCCAAGCTGAGGTCTAGGCAGATGTCTATTACAGGCTTCATTCTTATAACTAAAGAATTACATATAGGACACAATCTCTTGAGGTTGGTCTTTACATTTATTTGGCATAATCATGTAATATTTGGAATGTATATGTATATATTCCCAATGTCTAATGCAATGCCTGAATCAGAGTAATCACTTAACAAATGCACATTGTAAGATTAAAAAAGAAAGAAGGGGAAAAGTTAGGAAAAAATGATGAGAAAATGTGAAAGAAATTGAGTATTGCAGCATTGCTTGTTGTTATAACTGAGGGTAAAGTGACATTCACTTCACTTCTTCAAGGTAAGTACCCACTGCAAGGATTACTGCAGAAATTAAATATATCATTTGGTTTTGATAGTAAATCAATCTTCTGATATATTCCCTTTTTAAGTTTCATTGACTCAATGAAGATAGATTACAAATAATCATGGTATGGATGGATAGATAGATAGATAGATTGATAGATGATAGGTAGATAAATAGATAGCAGATGAGCAATCAATAAGTTTATTTTTCCATCTTGTATTACAATCTCATTTTGAAATTAGCTTGATATTAGACAAGTTAAACTTTCTCCCTTGAAAGCATAGTCTGTATCTGGCTAGGCTTGCATTTCCTTCTCCTAAGGAAAACACTCATAACATTAAAGAAGAAAATTTCTTTGTGAGCACTAAATCCTGAGTACTTTCCTTTACTACAGTGTTCTTGTGATAGTACCAATTATGAGTTGTTTCCTTGTATAAAGTCATGTATTATACATATTTATTTTCTTCCAGGGTTTAAGCCTGAAACGACTGGAGGCTGTACAAGGAGGGAGAGAGGTAAGAAAGCATAAGGGCAAAAGGAGAGGGAAGAAAAGAACATTGTTGTGGTGGCTTGATTCTGTGACTGAAGACATTGATATATGAAATATATATGCAAACATATATATAAAAACATACACACATATATACATATATGTATGAGTGTATATATACATATATGTATACATATATTTTCTCATATATTTCCATTCATTCTGGTATAACATGCTGTACATGTGTTTAAAGAAACATTAATTATGTAAGTAGACATATGCTTACTTCTTTGTAGTTGAAGAAAATACTACTCATCTTGGTAAGGAAGATTTTCTATTGAAATGGGATTCTGCAATAGCATGTCCCTCAGAGGGCATAGCAAATCCTTTTCAGCAAAATTTGCAACTTAATATTGTAAATGCCTACTGTGAAATCAGCAGAATTCATGTCAGGATGAGATATGTACAAAGTTGGTGTGTAGTTGTTCTGGTCACACTAAAGTTCTAAAGTAAATGCTGATTTCCTCAAATGCTTTATAAGCAGTGAATTTACATTGTTGCAATGTGGCCATATGGCATCATATTATGACTGCTTATATCATCTAACTTATGTTTATGTCATCTAAGGGTGATGACAACTGCTGACATTCCTTGTTTTTGATTTATGAAAGTTTGACTCTGAATTCTAAGTTGATGAGAGTCATGGGACAGAAGAATATTTGATTAAATAAATCAGTACTTTACTTCTAGAAAATTTATTACATTTTCTGTGAAGTTATCTAACAAATTATTGACAAAACTAGAGAAGTTCTTGTCTTACAAAATCTGAAAAAGTTCTTCCCTCCATCACTTTTGGTTTTTTCTCTATGAATGGACTTCTTTCTTTGTAACACTTGCTCCTTTCTTCCCTATTCTAATTTCTTCATGGGTATTTTCTTTTTCTGCTTATCATTTAGAATCTCCCTCCCTTACTTTTGTTTATCATACAAAGGAATATTTTCTCTTAGTGGCTTACATCAGAGAAACAACTGGAGAGAATGAAATATAGATTCATTCTTTAGGCATTTTTCATGATGTAAGAAACAAGACTCCAGACACAATAGGACTGATGAACATTCACACTCACAGAAGAGTAGGCAGCATATGTGGATCTTCAGAGTCATGTCACTCAAATTCCATTGCTGCAAATGGAAAGTGCACACAAAATCCTACACCTAACATAGAAGCCATTTGCAATTGATAATTGTTGGTAAAAATCAGTTTTATTCACTGGAGTGTCACTGGGTATGTAATCCATAACCATAATTTTGGGCAGACTCCATATTCTGGAATAAATGACAAACACAGATCATACTTGATATACTTTCTGTTTCAGTTTTTTGATATTTTGTCTGTTTTGCTTTGATATTCATTTTTGAGAGAGACAGAAAGAATAAATATGAAGGAAGTTGACTTGGTAGGTAAAGGGTTAGATCCAGGAGGTATCGAGTAAGGAAAAGTCATGATAAAAATATATTGTGTAAAAAAATTAAATAAATATAAAAACATAAATAAAAAAGTATTGAAACTCAAGAATTATGAATTCTCAGTTCTTTTATTACTTTGCAGTTCTAAAGGAGAAAAAGTCAGGGATACTTGAAATTTTATCAAATTCTAATCAAATTTATACCATGCATCAGGTACATCTTACTTGTAATTAAGAGCACTGAACCATTAAATAATTCTAGTTAATAAAAAAAAGATAAGAGCTGGAGAGATAGCTCAGCAGTTAAGAACACTTACTGTTCTAAGAGAAGACCTGGATTCAGTTCCCATCACTCACATAGCAGCTTAAAGCTCTCTCTCATTCCAATACCAGAGAATCTAATTCTTTCTTCTGGCCTCCACCCATAGACTCTGCATGCATGTAATATACAGGCATACATAAAGTAAAAACATACATACATACATACATACACACACACACACACACACTTTTAAAGAAAGGAAAATCTTTATCTTTGCTTTTAGAGCTTTACTGACTATATACAATTAACTAATACATAAAATTAAAACTTATCACTGAAATCATCAAAGACTCTCTTAATCAGAGTCTCTATACAAATAAACCAAGAATCAGATATTTAAAGTAGAATAAGAGCATTCCATAAAGTCAGCTCAGCAGGTAAGGGTACTTGACCTCTCTTGCAGCATGACTAGGTAGGGCCAGAGCTCCTGGGGAAGACATCAGAGGCTCTTATAGGTGTGGTGATTGCATTTCTTCAAAAGTACTGTAATTGTTGACTTACAGAGCACACTGACTATCTCCTATGTGATGGTTCCCATTCAGGAGCACTGCTGCCGGTCCTCCGTCCTTGTTCAATGCTCTCAGAAATAAAGTATGGAGAAGGAAATATTAAATCCTTGCACCAATAGGGTAATATTGTTAAGCCATGGTGAACACAATTCTTTTCATCAACAAACATTATTTTTAAAATTAATATTACTTTAAAAACACAATTTTGGTCCTCACTGAAAAGAGTTCTCATTAAACTTTGCTTCTAATTTTTGCATTGTCTCCTATTTTATTTTTCCTATAAATACAATTATGTGTAAGGAATATTTCAATGGAGTACTTTAAATTAAAATACATTGCCTCACAAGTATTTTACGCCTTATGGAAAAATCTAATAATATGTGTATAAAGCATATAGTATGTACATATTATGTTTATGCATATATATATATATATATATATATGTGTGTGTGTGTGTGTGTGTGTGTGTGTGTGTGTGTGAGAGAGAGAGAGAGAGAGAAAAGCTGTGGTCTCTAATAACCGTGAAGAGAATTTAATCAATTCAATACTAGATTAGTAGTGACTTCTCCATTTGACCCTTTCTTTTCTCTGCACATAGAAAACAAACAAATGTGGGCAATTAAAATTTAAAATAATTCCTTTATTTCCTGTTGGGTTGCCTCTTGGTGATTTGAGGCCTTCATTTTTTCTAACTACTCAAAGTTACCTTTAGCCATGAATTAGAAAGTGATCTGTCTTTAACTAACTTTAGAGAATCTGGAGATAGTTAGACAATGTGTGGTGGAAACCATTTTGCCCAGTTTCAGAGTTAGCTTATCTGTAAACAAAGATGGAATTGTCATCTCTCTAGAATATAAGTGACATGAGTCTCTCTGATTACTCTTGACTATTCTATAATGTGTGCAATGTACAAAGTATTGCACTGTTACCTCTGAAAAGTTAACTTTTAACATGGGTGTTTTCAATGCCCTACAAATAGTTTCTTACAATTTCTCACTATGAGCTATTCATGACTGAAAAAGATTTACTTACAATGATGCTGCTTAAAATGAATTACTTCGTCCAAGTTTAAATGACAGACATTCCCAATAGATGTTGATGGATACAATACTAAAGACCAATTGGCAAATATAAGAAGGTTTAAGAAACGTTACTGAAAATGTTCTATTCACTTCTTAATGACAACAGCTTGAGCATGCATGGGAGATTGAACTAGGCAGTAATGTGCTATTTGTGTTAGTGAAGAATCCTGTTACAAAGCTAATAGCCATGTAGGAAGAACAGATTTGGACACTACTGTCCATGCAAAAATCCACATTTCTCACTTCACAGGAAATAAGAGATGGCTCCTTCTGGAGGCAAACATGAGTGACCATGTCCAAAAATACAGATTTAGATTACCTCAAATTCCCTCTTCCAGCCTGGACTCAGTTTCTTGAACTTTTTATACTAACAGAAGAAAGTCATAAACAAGGTGCTTTCAAGTTCCTTGAAGGAAATTGTAAATGCGGATTTCACACACAGCACAGAAATATCATCTACAGCCCTCAAATGTTTTCAGTCTTTTGGTTGTTGGATAAGTAGGATTTTGTAAAGCAAATGCAATCAACAGTTTTTACTTGTTATCAGATGATTAGGTCAATCTTCTTGTAGTGATGGGAAAAAGAAGGAATCTTTAGTGGGCTAAAGGTAGGCCAAGATAAATATCAATTAGGCTTTAGAGCTGAAGCAACCATTTCTTCCCAAGTCTTTGAAGTCTTAGTCAGTCAAGTGCCATTTGTAGACACTCCACCTCTCCAGAGATTCTTGTTCACACTACTTTATGTACTGTATCAGTTATTCACTACACATTGATTATGTTTGTGGAAGACCTGGGGTGAGTAGTAACCGGGTGTGTGTACTATAGTGGAATATTTTTTAAAAAATAGGAGGAGAATAAATCATCAGTGCATCTGTATCTTTGCACGTTGCTACGTGTATGCTGCTTGTACTCATTGGGAGTGCTCTTACTGTGAAAGAAAGGTTTTGAGAATGATATATAAAATGTGACTGTGGATTGGTGTCTATATGCAGGTGAGGGCAGGCAAAAGATAAGACAAGAACCTGTGATTGGGCAGTGGAAAAGGAAGCTGGGCTAAGAATTTCAAGACAAGTACAGAGAGTGCAGCGAGAGAGGAAGGGAAGGAGAGGAAGAGATAAGATGGAACCTATAAGAGAGGAAGCGGAGCCAGGACCACACAGTTCTAGGAGCCATTAGTATTGGGGATTTCTTAGGTGATTAAATAATAAGTATGGTGCATTTGCCCCATCTAGGTGTGTAGTTGGGGTTTATATCAATTGAGTTTTGAGTTCATTGTGTGAGAATTTTATAGGTTGAGAATTTACTAATATAAATCTGATTGATAAACTACAAGCCTCTAGAATTTTGATTTTGCCAGGTTATGGGGATTTGTGACAGTTAACCACAGGAGGCAGAGGGCTAGGAATGTGAGCAGAATTCCCAGCAAGAGAACTGAGAGACAGGCAATCCCTATATGGGGCTAGCAATGGAGGTGGCAAGACCACCGGGGCCAGAGAGTAGCCAGTGAGAGCATGGAATGGTGCCATTTTGATATTTCATTCAACATGTGGCTACATAACAATGATTTCCTCATGCTTATGAACTGGGTTCCTCTATCCAGTGGAAATTACAGTTCATTCAAAAGCCTCAGTTAGGCTTCATGGATAAAAATATAGATGAACCAGTTCTCTCAGAAAACTTATTTTCACTTGTTTTATTTTACACTGGTTTTATGGAAATACCAGGCAAAATTAAAGTGTTTTCTACTATCAGGGTTTTTTTGAGAAGGTGTATTCTGCCATTTTAAGAGGCATTATAGTTTGTAAATATACATTTTTCTGTTGATGTTCTACTTATGGTCAGTACTATTTAAGCATAAAATATCCTCATGACTAATTATTTCATTATATCTAGAATGTCTTTGTCATTAGGCTTACATAGTTTTGCACTGCTCATGTCTTGAAAAATTACACATTTTTATTTTATATTGAAAATAAGTCTGGCCTAGGTACCCAGAAAAAGAAATTCAGAAAATGAAATAAATTCCATTCTATATGTTGAAATAATTTGTTTATATGACTATAATTAGCATGGAAAAATCACATAGATTTCTTTCCATTTGTGTTTTAATGTATTAAGTATTAAGAACTAAGTATTAATGTATTAAGTATTAAGCAGATAATGCATTGCCAAGTATTTTTAATTAATATATATATATTTTCACTATTTCTTAAATGTCTGTCAGGCCCATGGAAAGAATCATTTTCATATGTGGAACAGTTGGAGGGTGGACCAGGAGGAGGATAAAGTCTGGACTGTAAAAGAAAAGATTTAAAACTAAATTAAAAAACAAATAAATCTTTGACTTCTAAGAATAGAACAACATTATGAAAAGTTTTAGAAATAAGTGTCAGCCCATGTGCGAGTGCATCAGTATCCTCAAGGACTTGATATTTTATGTAGTTTTGAACTTAGGAAAGAAAGTATATCTTTATTAGCTCTTGGAGAGTTTCATACATGTTTTGATCTTATTCGTCCCTCCTCCACTTCTTCCAAGACTTGCTGCCACTGCGATATCTACCCAGCTTTTGAGTTCTTAAGATATTTTGCTTTGTTTTGTTTTGGTTGTTTTTTTTTTTCATGTAAAGACCAATTTGTCCAAATATTCTTGGATGTCTGCCCTTTCACCGGAGGATCATCAACTTACCAGGGTAAACTAATTTTCCCTCTTCCTGCACCAAGCAGTTATCAATATCTCCATGAATCTTGTCACCTCTGGGATCTAGTCTGTGGTGTTCTTACACAGGTTTTGTAAGTGAAGTCCCAACCTCTGTGCATTATTATGATAAGCTGCACTGTTGGTTGTGTCCAGAAGACATGATTTTCATGTGGTCAGCCACAACACCTGATTTTTACATTCTTTCCTCTCTCTTTTATTCAATGACCTCTGAGACTTGGATATAATTTTTAATTTTCTCTTATGATTTAATGTTTTGTATCAATTTGTGACTGCATATATATGTCTTTAGTAGCTCTGTTTAAACAGAAAACCTACTTAAAAAAACCTTCAAGATTAGCATTTATCTTTATATATTGATCCTAATTGCTTTCTATTAATATGGCACAAAAATAGGAAAAATAACTTAAAGACTTTAAGAATTAAGGAATTAAAACAAAGGAAACAATGAGATTTGGAGTATAGACTAGTGGTATTGCTCTTCATAGTATGTGACAGGCCTGTGTTTTCAATACTGTGAACTTGCTTACACTTTCACGTTCTCTTTATTATTTAATGTTGAAAATGTGGTAAAATTTAAATTCTCATTTGATTTTATATTTTTAAATTATATTTATTTATTTAGCATGTATGTGTTCACATCTATGTGAGATTGTGTTTGCTATGGTACATGTCTGAGAACAGCCTATGGGATTTAGTTCTCTAACATGTCATGCCATGGATAAAACAACTCTGATGTCAAGCATCCTTGCCTGCTAAGCCATCTTGACCTCAGCTTGGATTTTCTGAGAGATCAGTAAGTACTCTTAACTGCTGAGTTATCTCTCCAACTCCTATCCTTCCATTTTTTCTTAAACTAAGTATTTTTTTAGTGCTTCATCATTCTTGCCAGTAAGATTTACTTGATTTATGATATGACTTTAATTAGGATTTTGCGAAATATTTTTCTCCTTTAAACAGAAAATTTAAAAAAATGAGAAGTAATTATGCTTACTAATCAATATTTTATTTAATCGATGGCTTCCCTGGAGTTTGGTTGATATACTCAGTGACACTTGAGTTGGGCAAAATGGATTTTGCCTTTCTCTGAAATTATCAGTTTGAAATTACTTATGAGTGGGAATTTGTGTACACTTCTGTTTTCAGTAATTTTATCTTGCACCAATCTGTGTTGATCTTGTACATGCTGCCTCACTTGTCTGTGAGTTTGTATATGTGTCAGTCTTTTTACATACAGAAGACATTGTTTCCTTGAGTCGCCTCTCACTTCTGGCTCTTACAGTCTGTCTAGCCCTACCCCTTCCACATAAATCCCTGAGCTTCAAGGGGAAGAATTTGATGAAAACATTCCATTTACAACTGAGTGCTCTAAAGTCTTTTACTCTCTGCATCTTGTCTAGTTTTGGATTCATGTGTTATTCTCATCTCCTTCAAGAAGAAGATTTTGTGATGAGTATTGAGTGAGTCATTATGCATGCCATTAGGAGCCATTTTTTGCTATGTTCCTTTATAAGAATATTAGTGGTAGGATTACCTTTGGAACTCTAGAGTGATATATTCTTGAACTGCTTTAGTAATGACAGGTATGGGTTCCATTTCATCAAAAGAGCCTTAAATCCAATAAAATACTAGTTTATTTCTTCCATATTTTGGCACTGTTCCAACAATATATCTTGCAGACTTCTTGTTGTTTGCTGCCCATTTGTAACTGGATAATATTGATGATCACACTTTTTCTCTGGTAGTATTCAGAGTACCCTCCAGCACATGAATAGGGGTAAAGTTCTAGTTGGGCACCAGCTTAACTGTTCTGTTCATGATAATGTGAGAGTTATCTTTAGCAAAAGCACCCTGTGCCTTACCATAAAATTGTGGAAAGCAACCGATAACCTTAACTGTTAGGATATTTTATTATCCACATAGACTTGTCTAAGCCTCCAGAATCAGGGTATCAGAAACTAAGCATACCTTGAAGATGGTTTTCATATTTTAAATTGGGTTTGAGATGACAAATTCCAAATAAGTCATCAAAACCAATGTGGAATATATCAATTAACCTGAACAATTCCTTCATTCCCTTCTTCTTATTATAGTACAGGATAAAGATTTATTTTTCTGAGAGCCATGATTTGGAGGGCAAAATCTAAAGTCTCTGGGTTAATGAGGTTTGAGACACACACTCATACTTTGCACATTCTGGGAGTATTTTCACTCTGGACTATGAAATACTTTTCTGTTCTTATTCTTATCTTCAATGACCTTCAAAGAAACCAAGCAAAATTAAATATGTCCATCAAGCCAAAGTAAACTCATAACAGCTATAGTTGTCAAAAGAGTAAGAAGCCACAGACACAGTTTTAGTGATATCTCAGGCAGAAAACAAGAACTGCCACAAATCAAGGACTAACTAATAACAAAGTGTACAAAAACAGTGACAGAAGTATTTCCCTGAGAAGCAAAAGAAAAGGATGTAAGGGGAAGCTTTAGAAGTCATCACATGGGAAGAGGAAAGCATCTTTGACAAGTCAGGGAGAAGTGAAGACATACAATGATGTGGATATTTGTTGGGGTGAAATGCAATGGGGACCCTTTAAAAAATCAGAGATCTCTGCTCACAAACTTGGGATGCTTATAGGCAGAAGCAGGAGCAGGAAAGCAGATTGAACAATTCTTTTGAGTGTAAGAGTGGCCATTTCTAGGAGTGAATGAAGAATGGTGATTAGTGAGCAAATGAATTAAAAGTGTTGGTAAATGATTGCATCTGGCCCACCAATATCTCAGTCTTCAGGGGTAATGTCTTGGATGCAGAAAATCAAGTCCTGAATGCAGATTACTGCGGTTTTAGGAAACTATCATTACTTCGCAAAAATAAGGAAAAATTAAAAATGGCCCAGGCATGGCTAAGAGCTGTAAGTGAAAGAAAACTTTCACACGCACACACACACACACACACACACACACACACACACACACACGCGTATATACACAGACACACACAGGCATATACATGAACACATGCACATACACACTTGGCCACAAACGCACAAAAGCATTTACAACAAGCTTAAGCAATAATTTAATTTCTAGTTTATTAGGCAAAAATTAAAGTTATGTTCAGATAAATATATTCCTGAAAACTATACGAGGGTTTCACGTTGTACTGAGTGAAATTATTCCATTTTAAATCATACATATGATTTGTCATGCTGCAATAGCAGGGATTTGACCTAAAGAACCAAACAGGAGACCAAACAAATAACTTGCTTTCAGACAAAATGAAACTCTGTGAAAGAAAGACAACACTGGGAAACACTTAGAAGGTTTTAGAAGGATTATCAACGCTCAGTTCTCTAGTGGGTACCACTCTGGCAACAGCTTCTGTGTACTGAGTATTAGATTAGAATCGTAAGGAGGGTCATATAACAGGCCAACAGTGAAGTTGTAAGTGACAGAACATGGTTTCAAAGGAAGATAACTTTGCCATTGAAAGTCAGTGATAGTTTATGCTCTGCTAGATTTACCTGTCTGTCTAGGAGACTCAAAAGACCTGTGAAAAACTTACATCAAATAGAAGGACTTGAGGCATGGGTTCTAAGTGCATCCCACAGTAACACCATGAAAGTTGACCATTGATCTCAGAAAATGCCACAAGTGTAAAATATGAAATAAATTTCTAAATCATTGATCAAATAAAGAAAGCTAAATTTAATAGGACCCAAAAGCAATAAAAAGGAAAGCTTAAAGTACTGTTTAGGATTCTGTGTGGGGAATGTAGTCAAGATTTCAAAAGCCTATCTAGACTCTTAAAGGTGATTCTAGTTAGCCATCTGGATGAACTGGTTCAGGCTTTATCAGGGAAGGATTTACTCAGATGTAAATAATGACAGACACTATAATTCACTTCATCATTACATGTTGAAGCTACTTGCCATCTTGAAAATACAGAATGTTTATTATTGTTGAGGTTAATATTTAAAATGCCAGCACCTGATCTGTCATTTTTTAAAAAATTTTACTGGATATTTTATTTACATTCCAGATGTGATCTCCTTTCCCCATTTCCTTCCCACCCAGGAACCTTCTATACCATCCCCCCTCCTCTTGCTTCTATAAGGATGTGCCCCCACCCACCTGCCCACTCCCACCTCCCACCCACGAATTCCAGATATATCTTGTATTATAGAGCTGCCATGTTCCTGACTAAGCTAGGCCTGAGCAGCTGCGTGTTCTTGCTGCTACTGAGGCTCAGGCTGCCAGCTAAACCAGGCCAAAACATCGGCCCTGCCACCCACGAGACACCAACATGGGAGATGGCTCTGCCAATCTTCCATGCTGTCTCCACAAAGCTGGGCTGAGCCCAGACCATCTCACCATCCACGTGGTACCCGGTAGAAATGAGACTCTAATGGTTAAAGATTATTTAATAGCTTTATATATTTGGTAGTGCTAAAATATCAAGATGCCCACACAACTGTAAGTGTTAACCAATTAACTAACCTAGATATAAGTTTTTACCCAAGTACTGTGTGGTCATCCATGGCTCCTACATCTCTCTCCTCCTCCTTCTCCTCTTCCTTTCCCTACTTCTCCCACCTTAGCTCCTCCCAACTTATGGGGAAAATATGCCACTACATATTATTATTATTTTGGTATTATATATAACTTAGAAGGATAATATTCTTTATATTTTCTTTGTGTTTTCATATGGAATAAGTAATCCCCGTGTGTGAAGGTTTAATTTTTGGCTTTGTGAATAACGTATTCAATTCCTTTGGATGCAAACACACTGCTTTACTCCTCTGGAGATCTGATCCACTCATTCCCGTCTATTGAAAAATGGCCGTTTATCTCCTTTTATCCTCTTTTCAGATTTCATATTTGTGGTATGTCAATTCTATTTTCATCCTATCCACAAATCATGTTGACATTTATCTGGTGTATGTCCTCAATTAGCCTGATATAAAATTAACACCTTTGATTAGTTTTGTCACTAACCTGAACATAGTATCACATGTTAAGCCTTTTCTAGTTTATCATTATGTTACCCATGTGCTAGTTTTGTAGAGAATTCTGATCACGGATAGCAGAATATGTATGTTTTTCAATCATTATTCACTTTATATTCCAATATCTAGCCCCCTCTCCTCCCAGTCCCTGCCTCACACAGCACCTCTTCCCATCCCCCATCTCCTTTTACTCTGAGAAAGGAGAGCTTCTTGTGAATATCACTCTGATTCTTTACATTCTAAGAAATTCCAACACTTTATAGGGATGCTTATGTTAAATTTGTTCAAATCATCAACCTCAGAAAAATAACAATTGTATACTGTGTCCATTGAGACTGCCATAACAAAATGAAACTATTGGGGGGTTTTAACAATGAAAATATACTAGTTTAGAGCCAGAATTGAAGTGTCACTGGCATTGATTTTCCTGTGACTTCTCATCTTGGCTGCATTCTTGTTGTGATCTCACATGTTGATTGCTCTGAACATGAACAACCTCTATTTGCATACAAATTTCTTCTCATAATGGGGTATCATTCACACTGAGTTGGTGCCCATCCTTATAATATCTTTTAACATTAGTTACTGTCAACACTAAGTGCTGATTACCCCTGAAATATACCATGTACTAAACTTTATTCTAAATGTCCTCCAAATGACCATGTATTTAAAACTCAGTTCTCAGCCTGGCATTATTCAGCCTTGTGAAATGCTAACAGGTGGGAACACATGAGAGATCTCTTTGGTCACTGGGTGCATAAGAAGAGATGTCAATCTTTGACCCAACATTTAAAAGCTGCATTTCTTGCATCTCATTAGACCAGTTTCTCAGGGCATCACCACATTCACTGGCATTGCCACAGAAAATGCTAGCAGAGAACATGGAGAATCACCTGAATCCTTCAGTGCAAGGTCCTGAGATTTCCAATGCTCCCTACATTGCCTTCCCAGAAAAAGATGCAAAGAGAAGACAGAGAAAGATTGGGGATGAAAATGAGGATGCTAGGGCAGAGAACCTGGTGATTGGTAGCCTTTATTGACTGACCGTGGAATCCATGATCTTTCTGGGAGGAGTCAGCCTTGGGCAAGGAACTAGAGCTTTAGCTCTGACTTTGGTCATCCAAAACAGGAACAACGTTCTTCATTCTACTACTGTGGGGTTTATCTTTTCAATCAGTTAAGGCCCTAATTCCAGGATATGAGTTTAGGAAAGGAAATATCTCAACATGTTCTTTAATGTCAGTTTCCCTTTGGCTTCCAGTCAGCAATAAGCTCTCCTTTGTTGGCTTATTTTTAACTACTCAGTGACAAGAAGTTTGAGGACTGAATGTTTGAAAGTTTTAAGCTGCCTTTGAAAACCTTTTTCCCTCTCTCAGTTGCTTAACTTCTTATCTGCCTGAACATATTAGATTGTCATATGTTCCTATCTGGGGCAATTTGACTTGAAATACAGGCAGCACAGACAGCTATAAATGGGCTTCCAACATCTACAACATTTTGGGGTGTTCCAAGATGATCTTTGGTCCCCTATTATGAATACTCAACTTCTTGCCATCAGAAATTAGTGTGTATTTTAAAGAGTACAAATAGCTGCTTTCAGCACTAAGCGTATCTTCCCATTAGAGATCCTCATTGGTCTATATGCTATCTGACCCTTCATCATACATCCCCGAGGACATGAAAAAAGTGGATTGAGAGGATGGCAAGAATCAAAGAGAACTTCATATCCTCTCTTTATTCTTCATCCATCTTGCCCCCCCCAAAATACTTGAAGATAGTAGGAGAAACATAAGATGCAACATAGGGGCCTTTTTTGTTTTTAGGACTATTTCTATGCTTACTAAGAGTTAAAAAGCAAGGGGATTTGTAGTCAAAGCAAACTACCAATGGGAAAAGGAAACATAGTATACTGGATGAAAAATGTCTATTTTCAGTTAAAAACCAAATAAAATGGCATATCTCTAATAAATGTCTTTTAAAAGTGAAAGTAACCCTCCACAGAACAGAGAAACATACTTCCCACTGGGAAGGTTACAGAGCTGATGTCTGTCCAAGTTCTTGGAGTATCTAGTTATCTTATACTTTATTAGATGTGGTAGGTCACAAACTTAGAACTCATTTTGCCATTCTTTCTACTTAAGTGAAAGGAGAAATATGATTAGCTAGTTTAAGGGAAGAAATTTTAACATGGTAAAGACCATCTCCTGGAATAAAATACCACCTGAAGGGCTAGGACAAGAACCAGGAAGTAGGCCATTTTGAATGAAAATGGAAGTACCTGACAGTCTGCCTACTTTAGAATCAACGATTTTATAGCTCTTCTCACATACAACACAAAAAATTAAATGTTTATTATTTATTCATTAATTTTTACATCCCACTGACAGCCTCCTCTCCTTTCCATCACCTTCTCACAGACCCTCTCCCCTTTTACCCCTTCTTTTCTCTTCTGAGAAGGGGGAGGCTGTCTCTGAGTATCAATCTACTTTGACACATCAACTCATTGCAGGACTAGGCGCATCCTGTCCCACCGATGCCAGACAAGGCAGTCCAATTAGGGGAATAGAAGAAAAGTTCTTGAAATTTTCTCAAAGCAAAGAAAATGTCAGTCCAACAGCTTACAACTCTGGGAAAGTTGCCCATATTTACAGATATCAGCATCTGTTTTCCATGACAAGGCTGACTACTCCAGCAGAATCCCGGAAGTAGCATAAAACTTCTCGTGCTATAGTTATGTCTACTTTCTCTTTTCTCCTGGTTTCAAACTTTATTATGCTTTCCTCTTCCTAAACTTGTAACCAGACTGCTGCTTACTACCCAGGGTTGCTGCTTGTGGAATAACTTCTAGAGTAAAGAAAAGAGGCTGAGAGAGAAGGCCCAGGTTCAGAAGCCCATGATCTTGCAGCACTTTGGAGGCAGGTACTCAGGAGCAAAGGTCTCCCAAGCACTCACTGTTCACATTTAAAGACGTTTTATATGACTATGACTGCTGATGTAGAAAAAGGAGGAGTGGAGGTGGTCCATTATCCACTGACCAAGTCCAGCATGGAGACTTGGGGGAAGGCTCAAATCCATTCAGTGGGACCAATTGCCTAGCAAAGTGATGACTATCCAGAGGACCTGTGTGGTAGGAGGCTATCATGGACTGAAGTGACATGTCTACAAGTATCACTTTGTTTTGTTTAATGATCAATTGATGAGATAAAAAAATCTTCTTAAAATTTCAGCAAAGAAGTCATAGTGTCCAAGTCCATTTTTTAGAGGTGGATTTTTTTGGCCATTTAAAATGAGAAATAATTTATTTTCTTGGTTGTTTTTCTCTAATTGTAGCCCTTCTGCTTTATGTTAGTTGCATCCCATTGGTGCTTCTTCCCTGTAACTTTCTGCACATCATTGCCTGTTTTCTCTACCCTATAGCATTTTATTACTTCTAGTTTAGACACTGTGGCATTACTGGTCCTTCTTCTAGGAGACACACTAAGAGAAAACTGACTCTTCTTCCCTCAGGAGCCACCCACTGTCATTAGCTTCTTAATTAGAGACAAAAACTCATGAATCATAAATTTAAATGCTTTTATTTTCTCAGAGGAAGTGATAAGATGAGAGCTGTACTCAATCTGTGTGAATACGTATCTTAGGCTGAGCCCAGAGTGTTTCCTTCTGTCTATCATCTATCTCATCTGATCTTTTTCTTTCTTCCTTTCTCTCTCTCTCTCTCTCTCTCTCTCTCTCTCTCTCTCTCTCTCTCTCTTTCTTCCTTTCTTTCTTTTCTTCTCTCAAACATTACATTAAATTTAAATTACAGTTTCCACTTCTTCCACTCCCCCAAGTTCAACCTCTACCTCCCCTTTTCTCTAGATCTACTGGTCCTGCTTCAAAACAGACAAACAAACAAACAAAACAGAACAGAACAGAAAAAAAACAGAAAACAAAAACCCAACACCACCCAATAAAAAAGCAAAAACAAAACCAACCAACCAACCAACCAAACAAACAAACAAACAAAACTCAATACCACCAAAACAAAACAGCAGAACTTCCAGGGATATCCATTGAGCACTTGGGATCCATCCCATATACAGTCACCAAACTCAGACACTGTTTTGGATGCTATGAAGTGCATGCTTACAGGAGCCTGATATAGCTGTCTCCTGAGAGGCTCTGCCAGAGCCTGACAAATACAGAGGTGGATGCTCACAGCCAACCATTGGACTGAGCACAGTGTCCCCAATGGAGGAGTTAGAGAAAGGACTGAAGGAGCTGGAGCGTTTTGCAAATCCATAGGAAGAACAACAATATCAACCAATGAGACCCCCCCCCCCCACAGAGCTTCCAGGGACTAAACCACCAACCAAGAACTACACATGGAGAGACCCATGGCTCCAGCCACATATGTAGCAGAGGATGTCCTTGCCGGGCATCAGTGGGAGAAAAGGCCCGTGGTCCTGTGAAGGCTCAATGTCCCAGTGTAGGGGAATTGGATTGCAGGGAAGTGGAAGTGGGTGGGCAGGTGGGGGAATGCAGGGAAACAGAGCCACTGCAGTGGAGTCCCAGTGGGTTTCCCCGCTGCAGCTGGCCCCACATGCAGGAGGAACTTCTATGGTTCCAGCAGCTTAGAGGCTTTGGCGGAGGCAGGCCCCAATCACACGAGGAAGTCCTTGGTTCCAGAAAGGTTTATTGTCATGGAGGATGGTAGATGGGTCTAGGCATACCCCCGTAAAACTTAGGGCAGTCCCTATTTATATAGGGAGGGAGAAAGGGGGAGGATCTGGGGAGGATTAGGGGAGGCATGATTAATTGGCTCTGCACTCTGGCCTTCATTAGTATGTAAATCCTTAGGTCCTGAGGCCTCTAGTCACACCCCCTACCCATGCACTTTGGGAGGGGCTGTCTGGCCTTCATTAGGATGTAAATCCCTAGGGCCTGAGGCCTATAGTCTGGCTTATGTGACTGAACAATGTAATTCTATGGAGACTGGACTGCCTTTCAGGACCCTGGGTTCTTGGGGTGCACTGAACTCCTGCTGGTTCTCACGCAGAGTGTCGGGGTTCTAGGCAACTGCTCAGCCATGACCCAGGATACCCTTACACAGTCCCACAGGGGAACACCTTCATAGAAGCAGGAGGAGGGGGATAGGATGGGTGGCTTTTAGGCGGGGCAGGAAAGGGTGATAACATTTGAAATGTAAATAAAGAAAATAGCCAACAAAAAAAGAAAAATAATTTATAATAATACTAGTCACAAACCCTCATATCAAGGCTGCCTGAGGCAACCCAATAGGAGGAAAAGGGTCAGAGTACAGACAAAGGAATCAGAGATATCTCCCAACACATACTCCAACTGTTCAGAATCCTACAAAAACACTTAGCTTCACAACCTTAACATATATGTTGCGTACCTAGGGTCGACCCATACAGGCTCTCCCTGATTGCTGCTTCAGTCTCCATGAGCCTCTATGAACACTGGTTAGTTGATTCTGTGGACGTTATTCTCTGGTGTCCTAGACCTTTCTGGTTTCTACAGTCTTTCATCTCACTCTTCTCTGGCATTCCCCTGGCTCTGACTGGTGTTTAGCTAAACATTTCTGTGTCTGTGCCCATAGTTTGATGGATGACACCTCTCTGATGATAATTGGGCTAGGTATTGGTGTACTAGTATAGCAGAATATCATTAGAAGGCATTTCATTGACTTTTCCACCCCAGTTCTATGTGATTCTATCCTTCGTCTCTGGGTTGTTCTGCATCTGGTTCCTGGCCATCTAGACATTGTCAGATGAGGGCTTCCTCTCATTGTGTGGACTTCATAGATTAGTCAAGTGGCAACTCCCATAATTTCTACAGCACAATTATCAAAATACCTTTTGTTCACAGGAGAGACTGTATGTAGGTCAAAGGTTTTGTGACTGGGTTGATGTCCCAGATCCACTGCTAAGAGCCTTGCCTAATTATAGAAGGTAGTTCAGACTCTGCATCTCTCCTTACTAGGATACTTTGATAAGTTCACTTTCATAAATTCGAGTGAATTTCCACTGAACTAGGTTTCTACATTGTTCACCAAATTTGGAAATTCCACTCATTTTTCCAAGTACTCTCTCCCTTAGTTCCTCCTGATCTCTTCTGTTTCAATCCCACCCCATCCCCAGGCAACCTATAAAATCTATTCTATTTCTTTTCCCAGAAGGATCAATGTGTTCCCTCTTGGTTTATTACTGTCAGTAGACTGTTGCATAATTATCTTTTACTTACCAGATAAAATCCACTTATGACATATCATGTTTGTCATTCTGGGTCTGGGTTACTTCACTTGGAATGATCTTTTCTAGTTCCAACAATTAGCCTGCAATTTTTATGTCACTGTTTTTTAACATCTAAGTAATGCTCCACTGTGTAAATGTATCATATTTTCTTTATCCATTATTCAGTTGAGGAACATTAAGTTTGTTTCCACTTTCTGGATCTTATGAAATTCGTTGATCAAGTGTGATAACTTCCTGAATGGAACACTGATAGCACAGACACTAAGAAAAACAATTAATAAATGGGACACCATGAAACTGAAAAGCATGTATAAGGCAAAGGACAAATAAAACAAAATGGTAGCCTACAAAATGAGAAAAGATTTTCACCAACTCCACATTCAATGGAGGGCTAATACTCAAAATAAATAAAGACTCTAGAAACTAGACATTCACATACCAAATGATCCAACTAAAAGTGGGGTACAAAGCTAAACAGAGAATTTCTAATAGCAGAATCTTAAGTGGCCGAGAAACACTTAAAGAAATGCTCAATATCCTTAGCTGTCAGGAAAACGCAAATCAAAACTACTTTGACATTCCATTCTACACCTGTCAGAATGGTTAAGTTCACTAACACAAGTGACATCTCATGCTGGCTATAATGTGGAGCAAGGAAGACACTCCTCCATTGCTGTTGGGAATGCAAACTTGTATAGCAACTATGGAAATCAATATGGCAGATCATCAGAAAACTGAGAATCAATCAATTCAAGACTCAACTACCACTTTAAACATATAGCCAAAGGACACTCCATCCTGTTACCGGAACACTTTCTCAACATCTATGGTTTTTATACCAAAGATCCTAACAAATATTTTTGAGTTGAATCTTGTTCTTTTTAAAGATCTGTTAGTTTTGTGATTAAAGCAATCTGTGGTAGCTCCTTTATATTTCATGCATTCACTCATCCAATTGGTGTATCTAATTGTAATCCATTGATAATTAAATATAAGAGTAAAGTTAATAAGTGTGTTTAATTTCACACACCCCTATTATGTTCACCATCAGACAATACTAGGAATTCTAGAGCACATCCTAGAGAAATTGAACTGTAAAAATATAAATTAGTAAGAAATATAGTTATAAAGATTCTTTACAAGGAGACTTTTAATGTGGTTGAGTTTTTTTGTTTGTTTGTTTTTAATTTGCTCAGTTTTGTGATTTCAGAGCTAATGATCTAAGTGAATATTAAAACTTATCTCCTATTTCAGGACAGAACTAAGTGAACTGGTTGAACTGCCCTTTTTTGTTTATCAGAATTAAATTATGATACAATCATCCTCAGCTGTAATCCCCTTGGAATAAATAATTTGGATTTTGTCTAAGTTAACATTAATGGATTACTCACAATTGTATAAGGCATGCAACCTAGAACTGAGAATTTGCAATGTCATCTCTAAATGGCATTTAAACGGATTGGTGATAACTTTTAAAAGTCACTCTCTAATCAGTATATAAGTATAAAAACTGAACAACTGGACACTAGTATATAGAAAATAATAGATATGGTGCAATGAAAATATTTCAAGAGCATTGTTCATAATTTCTCCCAATATGCTCAGAAATTAAAGAGAAGAAAATCACCTGCACTTTAAAGATAAAGTAGAGATTATGTGTCTTAGGGGAGGTCATAAATTTGTAAGTATTAAGTAGCAAGCATGCTTAACTCTCCTTTCCATCCCTTAGCACCACTGCCAAAGAGCTAACACCTCAAATTCATGAGGTAGTCTGTAATAACAAAATACCAAGCCAAATGGGCTCGTTTCCCAGAAAAATCACTGAAGCAAGAAACAAGCATGGAAAAAGAGATGGAAAGAAGAGAAAGAAAAAAGATGATGAAACAAAACATAGAAAGAAAATTAGATAAGTAGAAAAACTGTCTTTTATATACATTGAAAGAAAAGCACTTCCCACACCCGACTTAGGGAAAGACCACAGTTAAAGCATAAAGCACGTTTTTTGACTATGAGCAAAGTCAAAGCCACCTTATTTCATAGAACTATAAAGCACTTTATAGCTTTGCTCTTCAACCTTAAAGTCATCATAGACATGGTTTAAAAAAGTTATGTTCTGATATTGCTGGGATAGTTTTATCACCAAGCTATTGTCAAAGCAATTTTTTTGGTCTCCATGTGTCTTTAACTGAGTAATGGGCTATTTGGAGCAAATGGGAGTAGAGCCAGTTCTTATATATCACTACTAAATGATGACATAGCGCAGGTTTTGACCCTGTGTTGGTCCTTGCTTTTTGACAGATGTTTATTTCTTTTTGGCAATTCCATGCTCCTGGCAGTTATAATGCTCACTTTTGTGCTAAGAATTCTTAGGCCTTTGTCTCCAACCAGATCTGTGTGTTTGCAAACTTACTGGGCATTTTTACTTAAATATTCTGGATATTTTGAAATGCATGGAAAGACAACGGCTTCATAATCTTGCTTTTCTTTATTCTTATCCTTCTCTCCTTAAGTGCCTTCTTCTCTGCTGTCCATAGGATTTTATGATAGCAAGTCTCAGTTCAATAACAAACATATGCAAGATTCTTTCCTCTTCCTCTCAGAGACAGGTTTAATGCTGATAGACCCTTGACTTCAAACATGTCAGTGTGTCTTCAATCGTGCCTGTTCAGCGCATAGTCAGGTGCTATTTTCTTACCTAGAAACTCTTTCCTAGATATTTTCAGTCTCTGATCTCTGCCTTCTCTGAATGAATCTTTCATGTTTCCCTAATATAATAATGAGGCTTTCTTCCTGTTAGACCAAGATAAGTTTAAAATCAGCATATTACCCAAAATTATAAAGAAAACAGGCTTCATTTATCAAATTCAAATGTCTATGATTCTCCATGTCTCAACTGAACCAGAGCCATTTGTTCTTTATTTATGACTTTGCAAAATGTTATTTCTTTTAGCTGGTGAAATTATCCTTCTAAAACATATTAACATTGTTTTCTAAAACTCATGTGCAAATTAATACATTGTAAAAATAGTAAATTATTTAAACATGTCTGTTTTTCAAACGCTTAGGGAATGGAAATTTAGGTGCTTTAGGGAATTTCTGTGTATTTTTGGTTCTGAAAGCTTATTTTAGGAGGCTAGAACCTTGTAACCATTTTTCATAGCTTTGTTAAAATCAGAGTAAGTCGTTGCTTGGCGTGTTGAAATTCAAGGATGGCCTTCTTGAGGTTTGCAGGAATGACCACTAGATGTCACCAGCACATTTCTGATATTAATTTGTAGGCAGGAACACTAGCCCTTATTGCAGACCTACTGTGTGTCAGCCCATTTTAAATACATCTACAAGCTTGGCATTACCATGAAAGTACCTTGGACTTGAGTTCAGGGGATGATGAATATGTATGAAGTGAATGCCATATAGAAAAGCAAGTAGATTTCCAGTGTAGGTAGTCACAACCACTGATCAGTGTATATTACCAGGCATGTTAGCTTTATAATCAAAAGCACAAGCTACCTTTGCAAAAATTTTAAATATTTATCAACAAAATAAACTATTATTAGGTTGCGCATTCTAACATCCTCCAAGTTAAATGTCTGTGACTTTGTTTCTGTAAGCTTTCACTAAATTTAAAAGAAACTACCATTCAAAAGATATTTAATTTCTCATAAAAACATTTTGATCAGGAACATAATAGTTTTTATTATATACTCAGTTTTCTTTAATTGTGTCATTTTATATACACTTTATTTTAACTTATTAATTAGGGCTGGACATAGCAAAAAAATATAGTTAATACTTGGAAATATTTTATCAGCCAATGAAGCTTCGTTGATCCAAATTTAGGATCATTCTTCCACTAGGTTACCCACTCTTTTGACAGGATGTCAAAAGCATTTCCATGCATCAGTCTCTTTGATAATGCAACTTATCTCTTCTTGAAATTTAACTACTTAGAAGCACATCACTAAACGACTTGAAGTTCAATGTGTCTCCTCGCCGACCACTCATGTCATCTTACTGTCCTGTACCTAGTTCCACCTCTTGAGAATACCAAACAAAACAAGGAGACTATGAGATGAAGTGTCTTTGTAAATACTTCTTCCAGTCATACATTTTCAGAAAAAAAATGATGGGCTAACACTTGTATCAGAATGCAGCTTTTGGGCAAAGCCAACCCTGTGCACAAAAGTCATCACTGAGATGAGAGAAGAATAATGAAACAGCCTTGGTCCATTAAAGTTTACAGAGTATGTGTGGTCAATTTCAGTGTCATATTTGAGTCTTTAAATCTTTCATCAAACTTAGTGATTGCTTTATTTTCTCATTGACAATTTAGTATAGATGCTAAAACCTATCAACTAAAGTCTTAGATTTACATATAGAAAATTTTTCTTTTGGTATTTTTAAAGATTAAAAATTACTGTAGCCGTGGAAAGAGTGTATATTCCTTCTGGAGCATTTGTCTTACTGATGTTTGTAAATCAAATTATTTTAATTTAAAAGTTAATAAAATAAAAGTAACACATTTGCTTCATTAAAATTTGGGAAGAATTTTAACTTGACCAAATAACAAAGTACAAAAATCTCATTATTAAAGTTGAAAAGCTGATTGATGGATAAATTATATGTTTTTAAAATTTATTAACAAATATCTGTCAAGGCTGTGAGTCAAAAATCGTCCAAAATCCTTATCAATTCTTTTTGTACTGACATTGAATTATAGGAGATATAAAGTAATAGAAGTCATTAGCAAACTTTTACCAATAAAATGTATCCAATTTTTAGTCCTTTCTTATTAGGAAACACATCATCAACTTTTATACTGATAAAGAATTAAAGAATGCTCTCTCTCTCTCTCTCTCTCTCTCTCTCTCTCTCTCCATATATATAGTGTGTGTGTATATGTGTGTATGTGCATGCATGTGTATGCGCATGTATCCCATGTTTTCTTCTCTACTTTTGTCAAATATAGAATGCAAAACACATGTATTTGCTTCCTAGTGATGAGAAAAAAAAGGTTGTAGAACCAGAATGCCCATAATGAATCCCAGTGAGGTCACCTATTGTAACAGTAGGAAGCCATTAGACACAACAATGCCCTCCCTTTCCTCACCATTATAGTGGGGAGGAGTGGAACTTCTTACCTCAAAGGGTTGGAGTTAAATGAGCTAGAATATGCAAAACCCTGAGCACAAATTGAACATCGAAATGCTTTGGGGATGTTTACTGTGCTGCTGCTGTTTTGTTTTATTGTTAAAGAAAATTGTGGCTAAGAGAGGTTGGAAGCAAATGGTCCACAAGGTTTTCTGGTTTGTCCTAAAGTGTTTTTAGAAAGCCGAATGAATCCTAGAGCTTATGGAGCATTAGATTAAACCGTGTGGACAGTTTTTGAAGTTTATCTTTGCTTGTTTGGGTAATAATTCTAAGAGGAAAGTGAGTTATATGATTTTTCAGATCATTCTGTTTTGTAAAGGCACAGTTAGATTTTTAAAAAGTTCATTACGCTTCTCAACACCAAGATAGTAAAAGTTTATAATTGCTTGCTTCAGAAAGGACTGTCTACAATGCTTGCTTATGTGTCTACAGAAGCCTTCAATCATATCATGAGCTATGAAGAAGGCATCACCTTTATAACACAATGGGAAAGTTACAGGCAAAAAGATGGGCAGAGGAGCCAGGTTCATTCTTAGCCCTTGAATGGAAATAAAGGGGCACACTGACAGCCATCAACTTCCATAATCTTACTTCTTAAAATTGAGTCTTGGGTTTTAACAGACCTAGAAAGAAGCCGGACATTGTTAAGTATGACCAGCAAATGTGAATGAGCCTAGAGTCCTGGTAGCTGGCCTCATTCAATAAAATGGGATCAAATAAGGGCTTCATCTTCTATTATCTTACATTAAACAGACCTCATTGCACTTCACATTCCTTATATAGGGAGCTCGCCCAAGTTTCTGATGAATTGAATGGCTTATGACTATAAGGATTTTTAGTGGTACTGGATGTAGACTACTTATTCTGTAGGGACTGGGTACAAAACTGATAGAGGTACTCTGCTGTACAATGAATTCAGTACCTTTTGTTTTAAAAACAAAAACAAACAAAAGAACAAAAAACCTAAAATTGGCAACAGAGACAGAGAAGTGTTCTCCTAAGGTTTCTTAAGCAGCACGCACAGCTATACCTTTCACAGGTACCTTGCTTTTGTAACCTTCCAGTGTGAACTTCATGTAGTCCCATTCAGTCAACACTGTAAAGCAGACAAGAATACAATCATTAAGAGCATAAATGTTGTAGTGTCAGTCATAATTCAAACTCCTAGCTTTTGCAGTATGGCCTCAGGTAGGTCATTTATATTGTCCAGATATTTTCAGTGGTGAAGCACTGGAAATCTTCTTGATAACTTGTAGCACCTATTTACTTTCACATAAATTTTATGGCTTCTTTTCTCTTAATTTTGTAATTAAGTTTGTTGGTTGATATGCCAAGGTCAGGGGAAACCCGGGGGGAGGGGAGGCTCCAACCCTCTTAGAGGAGAAAGGGAAGAAATATGTGAGGGAGGAACCAACCAGGAAAGGGAGCAATATTTGGGATGTTAATTAATTAATAGATTAATAAGAAATGAAGTTTGTTTTTATATTTTAATGTACAGTCTCAAAATGTGCTTTTTTTATTTTATGGTTCTAAACTTAATTCTGCATCATACAACAGAATAGTATAATGAATACCCAATATATATTTAAGTTCCTGTTCATATATCAAAAATTTATTGAAACTGTTTTAAGGAATGTGAGAGTTAATTTTATATGAGTAGGAGTACATTCACAATAATGCATAAAAATGGGAAAATGTTAGTTAATAGTTAAGTATATTTTCTATTTTCCTTTTTAATAGAATACAGTATGACTATAGTTGTAGTGACTCGTCATAATGTTTGGTTTTGGCTGCATAACTTCATAGGATAAATAAAGTGCAGAGTGGGACATGGACTTTAATGGATAAACATCTTTTTATACACCCAAAAAGAATGTGTCCTGTTTATAAGAACAAAGCTCCATTCATGATAGTACACTCCATATTCTTTCTGGCTGTTTTGCATAATATCTAACTTATTAGTATCACATTGGAGTGAGTGATTGAATGTATCATTTTAGAGATGACTATTACGATCAACATTTCTAGCTGCCTTTCTTACTATGTTTCCAGTGATAAACCTAAGTAAATTCCAAGATGTTCATTTCCCCTCCAGGCAGTCTAAGTAAGACAATGTGCTTTGGGATCTGCAGAGTCTGAGCCAGTTAGTCTTCAAAACAGGGAAAAGTAGAGACGGGGAATTAGTGGAGGTGCACTCCTCAGTTTACATATTAATATATAAGTAGTTTTGCTAAGGTAAGTCAAGCACATAATAATTAATTTGCTTTCAGAGTTGAAAGTGCTTACTGCTAAATACAGTTTTATGGAACTTGACAGAGAGACACATGGGCAAACTCCACTGGAGAACAAAAGAAGGAAAGTATTACCCATTTAGAATGGAGTGCTTTCAACTCTATTTTAAACCTCTAGATTTTTGCAAACTTCACTACACAGTATTAAGCCTAAATGAATTATAACCTCAAAAGTATTTTATATAATTAAAATTATATCTGTCATATGCATCTCTAATTTCTCTATCTCTTTCTGTGTATTGATACATATTCTTGGGTTTGATCACAGTTTTAACATCAACATTCATTCAATTTTTCTAGAGTTATGTATTTCATTGTGTTTACAAAAAGAGAATGAGATAATAATAAAATAATAGTAAATATGTACTTTTTAAAAAATCTAGTTAAGCTAGTTTTCAAATAAAAATTATTTCTGTATGCAGACTTGCAGGTCATTACTACTAGTTACCTGTGCACAAACAAAACTTACTCAAAGCATATAAATATTCACTATGTAGAGTGGATTAACAGGGTTCCTTTCAAAGTCAGTAGGAGTTAATGGAATAACAGTGACCTCCTGTATGATGTGCTCGTAGATGCATGAATAATGATGCCTTTAAATGTAGATATACATGTTTTATATTTTACACTTGTAAATCTTTTTATAACATAGTTTTAAAAACTCCTTCTAAGTATACGGTGAAATAAATTAGTTGGGAGATTTACTATGATTTGGAAGCCGGAAAAATTTCCACAACTCAAGTAGCTTTGTAGACATTTTAGTTATGGTTCTATCATTCCCAATGATAATAAAACTTAGTTTAAAACTTAGTTATACACAGTTACTAAACTAGTTTAAGAATGACTTTCATATAGGGTCCTTAGGTTGCATGGCATCTTGATAAACTGCATACCATATTCAAGTGTCAATAATTATATCAATTTTCATTCATTTACTTAGAGGTAAGCTCTCACTGTGAATAAAATACTCCTTGAAAGCTCAAGATGCGATAGACCAAAGAACAGTTGAGACAAAATATGTTTGCATTTGACCACAGGAAGACATAAAAGCCTGCTTCCTTATTGTCCGTATGGTCATATCAACATTGTGAAGCTGGATCTGAAAGTCTGTGAAAGTAGTGTATGTGAAGCTCTCACACTTCTTACTCGGACTTACATTGTTAGAGAGAGAGAAACGAAGGCCGTTATACTACTTTACATCTACATCCATGGAAAGTAAAAGGAAGCTCAGAAGAAAGGCTAAAACATGACACTAGAGATTTCTTTTTAAGTTCTCAATCTATTTAAAACATTCAGATAAATGTTTATTAAAATTATCAATGACTTGGTGCATAAAAAGGGTCCAAGTCAAAGCAGAAAGCAGTGGGATGATCCTTGCAAGTCAAATGAAAATAGGAGATAGTTGAATCTCAGAGAAAAAATGATATCTCTGTAGCATTAAGAAAAATAATGTAATGTCTGGGAATGAGATTTGACTATTTTTCCAATTCACACTTACCAAGAAGAGGAATTTGAGTACTGGAGGGTGGCTCAGAGCTGCTGAGCATGTTTCCCTTGCAAAGCTCCTAGGCTTGATCCACAACATCCGCATCATGGCTCACAACTATTCAAGTTCTAGTTTAAAGGGATCTTTGACCCCTTTCTGACCTCCTGGGCATATACATATAGGCAGGCAAAACACTCATATACATAAATAAAATATATTAATTTGTTTAAAAATAAATAACATTTGAAATGAAAATAATAAGTAGTAACCAGAAACAAGCACAATGAAAACACAATAACAATTTTTCAAGAGAGTGGTTTGCCATGTTCTTACAGAGCAGTGACCAGCTATTCTCATTTTATAATCAATATACAATCCTCTCTGCCCTTTCTCTTCCTTTCTGCCTCATTTCTTCTCTGCTTCTCTCCCTCCATGCTTCCTTCTTGTATAACTTGTCTTAAAAAGGATCACAATGGTACAGCTTGGTGTTAGAGTACACTAGGGGAACAAAACTGAATACATACATATATGTATGTATGTATGTATGTATGTATGTATATGAATATATGAATATTCAAAAATATATGTGAATATGTGTGTGTATATATTATATATGCTAGAAATTTACAATTCTAGTTTAAAGGCTGTGGTCTCAATATCCAACAATGGTTATCTCATGGCTGAAAAGCCAAGATACCAGGAGTTTAGTCCATGAGTCTGGATGTCTTTAGCATCATAAAATCCTTTTTCTAGTGCTGAAATCTTGGAGGATTCCTGGAAAACTGATCATCTTCAGTTTACATTTGTCTCGTGAAGAGATGGGTCCTAATACTGGCTGCTGAACAGAACAGACAAGTTTGTCAAATGAGAGTGAGAGCCAATAGACAGAAATCAAAGCTTCCTTCTTCCATGCCACTTCGTTTGGGATGCCACCATCAGGTGTGGCCTAGATTTACGATAGGTTTTCCTGCTCCAAATGATTCGGTTATGAAAACACCTAAATGTGTCCAGCAGCATGAGGTTTAGTTGACTCTAGAAGGAGTCAACTTGAAAACCAGTACTAGCCATCATTCTTTAACATTACCATTTCAGTAAAATTTATTTGAAGACCTGGACTTTTAAAGCCCTTCTATTTCATGCTTTTTACTTTTATCAAGTTCCCTAATGGGGACCAATTTCTTGTAACACTTTTTTTCTACTATTCTGAACAATATATTATTATGCATCTTTACAATTGTGAAGAATTAATGAAACAGGATTTGCATTTTTGTCCAAGTCTAAGATTCTGAATACTAATAATATTCTTGTAAGGTTATAAGCCATAAAATTTGTCAAAAATTGACATTTACAGCAAAGTGTAGAATTAACAACAACTCATCTGTCTTTTACGAAATGGAAGTTAGCAAAGAAAAAAATTGTTTCCTTTTTCTATAGAAAAGCATGTCTGGTAATTAGCTTCAGTACCATAAATACAGGGGCACACATTTATTTTTGTAAATATTAACTGGATAAAATTCTTAAGTATTTCAAATATGCAATTTTGAGTTTAATCCTTAATCATAAATGTAGCCTTTTGAGTCCTAGTCTTGTTTGTTTACTTATTTTTAATTCTTAGATAAGTCTGTGTAAGGAAATATTATTTAAAAGAAAAGAGCTTTATTAAAAAATATGTTGGCTTTAGAATTACCTTAAAATTTTAATAAAATATGATTTTTATTGAATATGCCTATTTTGTTTTCATTGATACAATTAGAGTTTCTCAATCATGATTGACTACATGTGTAAAAAGTATTTGTTTTATATGTACATTGAATTACAATTGAAGAACTGTTTGTAAATATTTCTACATATTTTATAGAAAATAAATAAAGTTTAGTTTTGATAAATATTTAATAATGTTGAAGTTGTTATTCCTTTTGGCACTTGGAATTTGTATACTGTAGACCTTCTATGATTGGGGAATAACTTTTGAAGTTATTATGGTAAGTGAGTTCTGATTTGTCAATATTTGTATAAGCATCAATAGTGTGTATGTAGTTGTAGGTGCCTTAGCTTGACATCTGTTAAATGTGCTTGCTTGTACTCTCAGGAATAATGGTTAATTAAATAACATGTCACATCAAATATTTTCTTTTAAACATGATTTTCAATGATTTACTATTTTTCAAGTGATATAAACAACTAAACATACATTTTTAAAAAGGGGAACCAACAGATGCAGATCTAAGGCATGTGTTGCCCAGAGATTTCTACTTTAGTGTGGACATAATCTTTTGCACAAAATATAGCAGCAACCTCATTATCAAGAATAAAAAACCAAAGAACTATGTTCTATATGCCTGCTCCACAGTCAGACAGCTGACATAGAACAGGAGTGTAGTCTCTGGCTCCCCAAGGCTTCCTGACACTTAATCCAGTTTTTCCTGTGCATGCAAGAAAACAAACCTCCCTGGAATGAAAATTGTGGAGTTAATTAACAATTTAAAGTGAACAATTTCAATTTCTGAAGCAAGGCTATTTTATTACCTCAAATGACATTACGTATCTGTGAACAAAAAAAAAATTATGGAAGCAGGCCCAATTCTCATACAAGGCAGAAGACTAATATTACAGTGAATGAATACTAGAGAACCATGGGATCAGGTTCTACCTGGGGCTATGCTATGCTGCAGGCATGCTTAGTCAACAGGATCTGTTCATTAAAACCAAGTGTATTACATTTCAGCTCTATATCTGTTGCAAGCAACACACTCTCAAAGTTTATGAAAAAAATTGATTTTCTTTCAAATAGCATCATTTTCGTGAGGTATTTTACATTTGATCTCATTATTCACGGTGCAGTTTGATTAGTTAGGTTCATTATAGCCTTGCAGATAGAAGCAAACTCAGAGAAAGACTCATAAGAAACAAAAAAGAATCCTTAAAACATATGCAAACATATTTTTACTCTTTTTCCACCTTAGGTTCTACTTAGAAAAATCAGAAATTTGACAGGAGGAGAGTGGTTTTACTGGAGCTTTGGGATTCTAATTAGGAAAAGCTAAGGTAGCTATTACTATGGTTTGAATATTGAATGTTCTATGCTAAGTCAGTACCTAGGTTGGTGCTATACAAAGTACTGTGGAACTTTAGGTCACTATGTGGTTCCTTGCAGGAGTTCTGTAATTCCCTTTTCTTCCTTTTCCTCTGGCTTTACCCACAGATTAGAAAGATAGTGGTCTCTTCTGTTATTTGTCTATTAATGTCTTGTTTCTACTAAGCCGACAACAACAACAGCAACAGTAACCCATACCAAACAGAGAACAACAACAATAACAACTATGGATCAATATTATAAGCGAAAAAATCAAATAAACAGACAAATTTGTTCTTTTAGCCACTGTGTGTGTGCACATGTGTGTGCTTGTATGAGTGTGATTTGTGTGATTGTGTATATGTGTGTATAATGTGTGTGTGTGTGTGTATGTGTGTGTGATGCGTGCAGGCACATGCATACTATTGGGGACCAAACATAGCTTAAGGAAGACTAGGCAAACCCAACAAACAGGTGAGCATCTCTGCTTACTTTTATGCTTGATGTGTCCTCTTTGTGACATTTGGATTTTAGTGGAAGCAGTTAGTTTATTGTAGCTTTGAAAATGTGTGTGTGTGTTTAACAAAAGCCTGTGTAAATAGTAACTGCAAATAATCATCCTAAAAGCTTGACCTAAATGTCAGTAACATAAATTTACAATTTTATTTATTCCACATATTAACTATATTGCACTAAAGTAAAAATTATTTCTTGTTAAATCAATATATCAAATTAGTATATATCTTCAAGTGTCAAAGTTATGCTGCTGAACTTTTTATGTGTTGATGTGCTCACACCCATGTGGACATTGGAGACCTGTGGAACTGCATAAGGGTATCTGGGTTCTTGGCTGGGCAAGGGCCTGGAACCCTGAGATTCCAAGGTAGAAACAGCAGGTATTCGGCCACGCCCTCAGAACCCAGGGTCCTGACACGAAGTCTAGTCTCCATGGACCTACATTGTTCAGTCACATAGGCCATCACAGCCCCTCCCAAAGTGCACAGGTAGAAGGCATGACTACAGGCCTCAGGCCCTAGAGAGATTAGCATACTAATGAAGGACAGACTGTGGAGCCAATTAAGCATTCTTCCCAAAACCTTTCCCCCTTTCTCCCTCCCTGTTTAAACTCAGGTGTACCCTGAGTTTCACAGCAGGGCGTGGGGGGGGGTAACATCCAGATCCATCTACCATCCACCATGAAAATAAACCCTTTTGGAACCAAGGACTCTCATGTCACTGGGGCTGTGCCATGAGGAATTGTGCAGAAGGCCTTTAATGAGCCGCTGTAGCCAGAACACTTCCCACCTGGAGGAACTTTCTGAGTTTCCAGCCACCTTACACACAGAGACCAGAGGAGGACACTGGTTGTCTTGCTCTATCACTATCTGGTTATTCTCTTCAGAAGGTCTCACTTAACTTCGAGATTGGACAGAGGTCAGAAAGTCCCAGTGATTTTCCTGTCTCCATCCCCTGAGCACTGGGATTATAGGCATGCACAAAAATGCCCTGCTTTATATGTGGGAGCTGAGGTCCAAATCACTGCTGTACAAGCACAACACACTAAGGTATCCATTTAGCTCCATATCTATTTTCTAAATTGTATGTTATTATTGGCCACTTTATTGTCACATACTTTTATGGTTTATGTTAGTTACATTTAAGAAAATCATCACAATTACTAAATAATGCATTATCAAACTCTAACAAGTGAGCACTATTAACATGACATATCATACAAAATAATGTATATTCAGGATATTCATTCTTGGTAAAACTAATTTATATGTAGAAACTTGCTCTCTAGCATAATCTAACATAATTACTAGCAGAAATATACTTCGTGGCAATCTCACTGTTATTATAAGCATTACACATGAATAATTTCTATATTAAATAGTAAAACTCATAAACACTAGTTGGCATAGCCCACAGCCTGTGTTAAAACACATGGTGGCATATGAGCAAACATGTTTGAAAGGCAGCTTAAATAATGAGAAACAAATTAACAAAACATGACATCAAAGGATTCTTATTTTCGAGTGATGTGTTTCTATGCATGAGTAGCCCTAAAGTCCCTACCATCCAATAAACACTTTCTGCAGAATTGTAGGATTCAAAACTAATATAAAAAACCCATAGTCTTCCTATACACCAATGACAAATATTCCTGACTGCTTCAAAAATATCACAGTCTGTAAAAAGAAATGGAAGACCCCATTAGAGGAAAGTTTTAAGATACTGAAAATAAGAGAGATCAAGGAAGACATTGGAAGATTAAAAACCTCCAATGACCATAGGTTGAAAGAATAACATTGAAAAATGTCTATCACATGAGAAGCAATCTACATACTCAATAAAATTCCCATCAAAATTCCAATGCATTCTTTATAGAAGAGACCAAACCGTATTAAAATGCATACAGAAAGCCCAAATTCTTTTGTTAATCAAAGTGATCCTGAGGAAAGTAAAAAGTTTTGGAAATACTATCATACATTATTGAAGTTCTACCACAGAGTCATGTTTGCAGAAACAGGGTAGTGGTGGCAGAAAACCAGATACATAGATAAGGGAGAGAAGGCCACAGTTATAGCCACCTGATGTTTGACAAGGATTTAAAAAACATGCACAATGAAGAAAGTACAATTTCTTCACAAATTGTGCTGAAAAATATTTTTTATGCGTCTGGCTTCCCTAGTGAGTATATGTCCCATTGAAATTTATTTTTTGAAAATGCACAAAATTTCAGAGAGTCACCTCTTCCTCACACAGGAAACTGTCATTAGACAGAGCTAGAGACTCGACCCAAATAGATGTGGATGATCGTTTACAAAACTTATATGAATTAGGTAAGAAGTAATTTTGTATTCCTAAGATACAGATATATTGTTTACGATCAGAAATTTAAGAGAAAAACTACATATTAAACAAAAATGTCTTTTAACCTGAGTTTGAGATTGGCTTTTTGTAAAACTTATTTCAATTGCAGATGGCCCATAGATCACCAAAAGCCTGATGGAAGACTGAGTCTAAGCCAACAGAGTGTTAAATGTCTCTTATTATCATTTTAAAAATGTATTTGTGATAGTAAATAGACTGTAAATATTTTCTACATATAATAATAGTTGATATATGACCATTTATTTTATTCATGAATAAAATCTATAAAATGTTAGTAAAATGTATGCATACATTCTATCTAAACTAACTTCTACATTTATTATTCTATCTATAATAGATATCTACAATTGTGTAATAATAAACGTAATGGAAAAGTATTACTATAATATTAAAAATGCATATTAAGTTCACAAAATAGTAATATTTCTAACTGTGAAAACACAAAATATAAATATTCTAAAAGTTGGCATGTCAAGGGTTGTTCTTGCTCCTAGTTTCACTCACACTAATTTTAAATATGAAGAAACACAAAAGTATCCAAATGTTCAAACAAATGTAGTCACTATGAACTTTTGAATAATACCCTCTTTTTTTGTTATGTTTCCCTGTTTGTTTGTGTATGTGTTGAACAGAAACACATACATATTCTTTGTATTCAATGGAAATTTCCAAATATATGTGTGTCTAACTATATTAGTAACAACATATATAATAATGGAGGCACGATCAGAGATGTCGGGAGCCTAGAACTACTAGTGATTAGTTATAGTTAAGAATGACTGAGTATACATTATTTACAGATGCTTTATATATTCTGTTAAATAACAGGCAAGATGAAATAGATGCTTTCATGTAAGCAGATAATGGTAAAATCACCATTCTGTCACAAGTCTAGAGTTGTCAAAGATGTTTTCAATTGTAGAGCTAATAGCAAAGAACTGAGCAGAAGTACAGACGCAAAGGTAAAATTCCTATACTTGAAAACACAATGCCTTTGTGCAGAGCTTATAGGTTTGTTGTTACTGAGAATGTAAATAGAGTCAGATAATTACGCTGTCTGAGAAAATGCCTTACAACTAGGGCTCATATACTCATTTGGTGAGACTGTTTGTAATAGACTCAGTCCTGGATTCCTTCTTTACTCCCTGGGTAGCAGCAGACTGAAGAATGGGTCATCTCAGAGTATAGGCAAAGGTATAATGTTGGTTATGGTACTCTAATGCTTAAATCTGCAAAGTCATCTATGACTTTTTCAGGTATTACCAAGGGTATCATATGGATAATTTATGTCGAGCCAAATTTTGAAATGGAATCAATATATTATGAATTAAAATCATCCTACTTATCATTAGACTCTGCTTCTTCTATTTCTAAACAAGCCCATGGAACCAGAGGGAACATGTGCTAGGTCCTCTCTCACCTCATTTGTTATTCCACAGCAGTTATGTCTCTTCAGAGCTTGTGCACTTGGGGATTATCATTCACCCAGAGATCAATTTCTTCTAACAGCAAAATGTTGCAGGCACAAATTTGGATTTCCAGTATGATTATTCTTAGAATTCAACAGATTGGAGGTTTGGGGTGCCTTTGCCGCTTCCTTAGTGACACATACCACCATTTATGCTTATAAGAGAAAGCATCATGTGGTGGACAAGTTCATACAATTGCATTTATTTTAAAAGTTTTTTCCTGATAATGCTTTGGTGCTTTAGGCTGACTTGTCCTGGTTAGTTAGACAAGTTGTTGAGTTTATTTAATCAGCCAAATAGCATTGCACATCTATAAGGAATGCATCATAATTCCAGATACAATGGAGTGGTGGTTTGAACAGAATGTGGCCTGTAATCTTAGACAATTGTTTCCCAGTTAGTAACAGTGTGTGAGGAGGCTTGGGAGGTGCATCCTTATTTGAGAAAGTGTGTCACTGAAGGCAATTTAAGAGTTTAAGGACCCAGTGCCAATTCTGATTTGCACTCTCTGCTTCTTGCTTGGAGGTTAAAATGTGATTTCTCCAGTATCCTGCTCCTGAAACCATGCCAGGTGCCTGTTGTAGCTATCAATGCTAGCGTAAATGTTAACCCTCTGTTAGTCTAAGCTAAAATAAACTCTCTCTCTTTTTTTTGTATGTTGCATTGGCCATAGTGTTTTCTCACATGATATAAAAAACAGAAATAAAAGATAAAACCTATGACTATAAGAGAGCTAAAAGCATACATTAAATGGCAGTGGTGATACTATTGTTAGGTCAATTTCTAAGGCATTTAAAATTCTCTCAGACTTAGCGTGCACCCCTGTTATCTACTAATCTATCGGTGTGTGTGTGTGTGTGTGTGTGTGTGTGTGTGTAAGTGGAAAGTAGAGGGCAGCCTTTCATGTGTTATTCCTCAGTTACAGTCAACTTTGTGTTCTGAGACATGGTCTTTTATTTGCTGAACAGACTATGATTACAGACCAGTAAACCCAAAGGACCTGTCTCTGACTCCTCAGTGCGGGTATTACAAGAACAGAACATTCTTCTCATGTGTGTTTTAGGGATCAAATTTAGTTCCTTATACTTGAGAAAGAAGCATGTCACTGAACTGTCTCTCCACCCCACCGCAGTCATCTTGAAATCTTCTCTTAGTGACTTGTAGAAAGTCCTGAGGTGTTGGCAGTGACGAGGTGCTGGTCTGATCCAGTTAGTCCAGCAGTGCTGTGTGTTTGCCATCATGATCTCTGACATGTCTGTGCCACTCTGCTGAAGATGGTTTCTGATCCACATCACCTCACATTTGAGTCTTCAACATCTTTGAGTCTGCTCTTCATTTTCTGACTCTCTCCGCACTGTGTCAAAAGACAAAACCTATACAACATCTGGTTAATCTTTTGAAATCACTGTAGCTTCCTTCATTTTAAGTGATCATTATTGTATTCAGTTCAACTCTGTTTCAACAAGAAATGAAGTAACTTTTATATTTGATAAATCAATACTTCAACATTTCATGTTGTTTACTGATATTTTTCAGTCTCAACCAAAACTATTCTTACCCTATTCAACAAGCAAAACTTATATACATTATGTGTATATTCATACAGATATATGCACACACATGCAGATAAAATATATATAATAGACATTAAATGTTCATATGGAAATGTTATATATTTATGGAGCAAATAAGTTTGGCACAGGAATTGGGCCAGTGGGCAGCATTAAATGGACCACAGGAAAGGTGCACACGGATACAAAAGTACCAAAGTTCTGAATGTTCTCTGTACAAAGAGCTGAGCAGAGCTTAGTCAGGTGGAAACAGAGTTACACAAGGCCAAACTAATTCAAACAGGCATGGATTGTACAAATGAGAATTTCTTCAGATGAGCAGCCAAGGACAACATCAGACATTCTGAACAGAGCAACATATTCATGCTACAAGTAACTGAAGGCCTGAGGCAATGTGCAATAATATGTATTATCTCATATAGCAAGATGACAGCGAAAGAAGGTGAATCCAGGCAAAGGGAGTTCAACCATTAAGTTACACCTTTTTCCTCCTTATTTCTAGATGAGTGGATTCATTTTAACTATAGCATTCTCAGACAACAATGTCCAAAGGTAGCCAAGAAAAGCAAAGCTTTCTTATGTATCTCACTCAGAATTTTCTCTATGGACAGGTTCAGAACAATGCTAAAGTGTCTGCTTAGTGTATGTGTGAAATCTAGAATTGCATTTCCCATTCTAATAAAAATGATAAATAATTTCCCTAGAAAACTTACTCACATGACATTTTTTTCTCATTGCCTAAACCTGGAGCTCACTCTGTAGACCAGAGCTGGATGTAAACTCGTGAGAGCTGCCTTCAGTGTGCTGGGATTAATGTTGTCCATCACCATGACAAGATTTCTCAAGTGAATTTTGATCTCCACTTCCTTCTAAATGTGAAATGATCAGGTAGCTGAGCAGAATCAGAGCTATATGACCAAGAAAAAGATGATAAAGAAAGAAAGGATGATAAAGATAACAGGACAGAGTAGTGGTGGGCCCTCTCATCATATAGTCCATTGTAAAAATAATTGAGAGAGTTAGTCATTCACTCAGGTGGGGAAGTTACATAAGTTTTGTTCCAGAATGAGTTTCCAGTTGGTAATGTGATGTTTAATTAGATAATTTACTTTTATAAAATTTCACCTTTAAATGCTTTTAAAGTAGAATTATCTTTTGTTAAATTAGTATAATGACTTGCTGGTTGTGCAGCAAAAATTCTATGCTCCCTTAGGCATGCAGTTTTAACACAACTTTGTGTAAAATACTTCTGAGAGAGGTCAGTGCTATTAAGGTTGTGATTGAACCTTGGGCTCAAATCATTCTCTGAGTTGAACTTTCCCAATAGCTAGAAGTGCAGCTGTGTGCCACTTAGCAAGCAAAATTTGTGTGTTTAGGGAAAGGATCATAGTCTCTTAGGATCTTCACAGTATAGAGATTGTACAGCTGTGTAAATAAATTTCAGCTAATTAACAACACAGTGACAGGTCAGTGCAATAAAGCATGCCTTTAACCCCAGCAGTCAAGAACGCAGAGGCATGAAGATCTTTATGATTTAGAGGTCAGCCTAGTTTACATAGGATGTTTCAGGATAGCCACAGCTACATACTGAGAGCCTGTCTTCAAACAAAGAAGCAACAACAAAATTAAAAAGCCCTAGTGTGGCAACAGATTTGAAGAAAATCATAAAGACCAACAGTTATTTAATGACAATACTACCTGTATATACTGTTTGGTGGAAACACAAACTAGTACAGCTACTTTGGAAATCAGTGGAGAGGTTTCTCAAGAGATATAGAAAAAAACTGACATAGGATCCAGCTATATCAGTATCTGACAGGTACCCAAAGGATACTATCATACCCTACAACAGAGATACCTGCATATCCATGTCACAACAGCCAGGAAATGGAGATAGCCGAGATGTTCCACAATGCTGAGTAGACAATGGTGTTGTGGTATATGTAAAAAATGCAGGATTAGTCAGTTTTAGATAAAAATGGATTACAAACAAACAAACAAAAACAAAAGAAACAAAAACCTCATTCTAATTGAGTTAACCTAGGCTCCAGAGGACAAACCCCAAACATTCTTTCCCATATGAAGTTCCTAGTTTCAATTCTTTTGGAGGGTTTGACTGATATGAGAAATTTTTCTAAGCCAGGAAACAAGGATGGGGCGAATGGACTACCTACCTTATAGGGAGGGGCAATAGTAGAATATAGCTTTAAAAAGAGTAAAGAAGGAGAATGTGTGTGGACAAATTCAGGCATGGAAGAACATGAGACTATTGGGGAGATGAGAGTGGGAGATATGAGCGGACTAACCTGAACACAGAGGGTATAAAGAAACCACTTGGAAAATAAATTATGCCCATATGTGCAACAGTGACTTGACTGGTTAATGAGAAAGAATCTGCTTCCTGAAAGGTAAAAGACCCTCTCCATAGGATTGGAGTACCTCTGTCCAGTACTTCACCCCCAGCTAATATCTAAGGAATTGAGAGATAGTACACCCATGTGGGTCACAAGTTTCTGACAGTTAAATTGAAATAACAGCTTATAGTTTCCAGAGAAAAGAGGCTCTCAGCCTTAATTAAAAAGTTTCTCACTACAATGAACAGTGGTAAATGCACACACTTATGACTGTTCAAGATGCAACAAATAAGCGATGAATGTGGACCCATGCCTAAACAAGGAACTTATCCCATCCCCTCTAAGGGTCAAGAAACATTGCAAAGAGTAAATGGAAATTCTGTAAGAGTTTGAAGATAGGATGAGGGCGGAGGAGTGGCATCCTTTATATATTATACAACTACTGGAGTCATTATCTCACTTCAGTTGGAGTTTTTACATGGGCCCCTCATCAACAATCAGTTAAAGAATAGGGGGCAGGGAGGCTCACAATCAGTTAAAGAATAGGGGGCAGGGAGGCTCACAGAGCCCTACCTTTTTACCTCTAAACTACTGGCTGTCAATCAATTGTGAAGACCTTGTCACTGTCTTAATTATGTACCCTCTGCTGAACTATTCAGCTCCACAAACAGCTCTAATCCCATGTTCACACATATGGACCTAATTAATCTTGATAGGTTACAGAACAAAACAGAACAATAGTTAACGCTAAATGGCATATACCCTGTGTACATTTGTTGAATAAATTAATATTGCAGGATCAAAAATACTACTTATTTTAATTGAGCATTTAAATTTTTAATTAAGCAATGTTCACCTGGTTTTGCAAATTAACTCAAATTTAACCCTATGTTGGTTCTCATTTCCTCTGGGTCTGGATAGTAAAGGAATGTTTCAAACTTAAAGAGATTCATACACATTCTGAGTATTTAATTTCTTTATCTCTTTTCTAAACTCTGTTATTTTATAGTTTCTTCTATGGGACCTGCTGTTCATGTATGTTTTTCTTCTTTACACTGTAAAATATTTTAGATAACTATAACAGATCTATGTATAGTATTGCTTAGATAAAGCAAAGTTCAAGAGATACTTGTAAGTTTTGCTCTGGAAACACAATAGTAGATTTAAAGGAGTAAAATTTAATTTGCCACTCATGTTCTTGCATTCTTGCTCTTTTCAAAATGTCATTTATAGATACTTTTGTTATTTCTTGTATACTAGACTCAGTTAAGAATGATATATTATAGCAGATTTCTTGGTATTTCGACCTCCCGTCAAGTAGATAGTCCATTTAAATTTTTTTATCATTAACTTTTTGATGACTCCATGTCTATTGTGCATTAAAAAAATCCATCAATTCATGTTAGCAATCTCCTCATTGTTTGTGGCAGATTAATGTTTACAGGAAGAATTCCACATGGAGGTGGAAGTATATGCAAGATCTAATGCCTTCATCCTCAGGAAATGACTCTGGAAACATAATTTGGAAGCATTAACATACGTGCAGTTCCATTTAGATTTTTCAGTCACAGCAGATCAACATGTTTGGTGTTTATCCACACAGTATATGGATATAGAAAGAGCAGTAATGAGAATCTAGATGCATTTTTGCCATTAACCGTTCCCTTTTTCTGAAGTACTTCAAATGTCAAAGTTCAGTCAAATAATGAGACACAGTAGCAAAAGGTGCATGTTGTGGACTTTGTCCACTGCAGCAGGTAGCCAGCCACTGAGTGTGCCATTTTGGGATAAAGCACTGAAATATTGGAACTCATCCTTGAAAATCAAGATGACAATATAGTATATAAGCTATTTTACAGATAAAGATATATTAGGTAGTATATTCTTTCACATAATACAGATAGATCAAGAATATCAATATAATTCTAGATCTTTTCAAAGAGAACCCATTGTGTACCACACCTATATGAAGAAGAACAAAACACATATTATTTTCACCATTCTGAAAATGTCTCCAAATTTAAATTGGCTTGTTGTTCTATTAGTAAAATGGATATTGCTTTGTGCAAATGGTCTCAGTAACTTCAAATAAGATGGAGTTCAAAAGGTGACTAGTGCAGAGTTAGTTAATTTAAGAAATCAATGAACCCTACACATATATAAGATGAATAAGGAGTATTGAGTTGTACAGAGAGTGATGGACAACATTTCTGTAATGAACGGAATAAGAAGTGTCATTCTAAGGTCAGAGTCATTGTTGAGATATGCAAGTACCAATGCCGAAGCAGCAGAGCACTCTCTTCAAGTTGCATGCAACTGTACCAGTTTCCTCAACTAACACAGGGTTAGAAAAATCAATTCATTGATTTTGTGTGTGTGTGTGCGCGCGTGTGTGTATATGTGTGTGTTTAAAATGATGATCAATTTTAGATGTTATAGTGGAGTGATCCTACAATACACCTGATCTTAAAATATGCAATATCTTAAAGGCTTAAATTCTTTTCACTGTTCATGTTCTTGGGGTTAATCAATAATGTAATAATCTTCCTTAATAGTCTTGTGTTTAAGATCTCTCTCTCTCTCTCTCTCTCTCTCTCTCTCTCTCTCTCTCTCTCTCTCTCTC
>NW_021605171.1:4633843-4638505 GCF_004785775.1 Grammomys surdaster | reverse complement strand
CTCTCTCTCTCTCTCTCTCTCTCTCTCTCTCTCTCTCTCTCTCTCTCATTTATTATCTCAGGAATAGGCCTGAAAGAATAATGTTCAAAGAGGGTTCTGGATTCAAGAGGTGTTATGATTTTTAATGGTGAGGAAACATCCCAGAAAACTACAGATAAAGTGAAATAAGTAAATAGAGTAACATCAATGGGCAATTATGCTTTTTATCTTTGAGATTTACAAACAGATAACTGGCCAGTTAGCTATACTTCTTTTTTTTTAAATGAGCTTCTTTATTATTTACTAACTCTTAATGTTTGTTTTTTTAATTTTTGCAATAATTTTAATAATTATTCGAGAATTTTGTACAATTTATTTTGAACATATTTAACCCCTCCTCGACTCCTAACCTTACCGCCCTCCCTATGCTACTAGCACTTCTGACTCAAATTCAAGATTTATTCTTTCCCCATCCAATTCAGTTTCTATTATCCAGCTAGTTTTGAGTTTGGGGACTGATCAAGAGTTCAGTCAACTTAAAAGTACTAAAGAAACAAATGCAATTAAAGAAAACTGACTCTTCCTCTTCCAGAAGATATGAGTGCAAATAGCTCCTCAAATACTGGTGGCATTTCCTGTAGACTTTCCTGTAGTGGGGATTTTTTTTAGCTGGATCATTTCTATGTCGTGTGCATGGTATCATAATTCCTGTGAGTTTGTTGGGTCTCTGTTTCACTATTTCTAGAAAACACAATTTCCTTAAGGTTATCTACTAACTCCGGATCTTATAATATTTAGCCAACCTGCCTCCTTTTTCCACAAAACCTTTGGGAAAATGTGTTACATGAATGTCCTTCTTAGAACTGAGTAATATTTACTCTTTTATTATGTGAATATTTACTAGTTGGATGTCTCTGATTTTAACATCATTAACTGTAGGAACAAGATCCTCTGGTGATTGTTGAAAGATGTTCTGATTTACGGATAAAGCAGCAATAATTAGAAATTACTTACTGTGTCCATTCAGCAGAATAAATATACCTGGTTCTTCCTAAGAGACTATGAACTATCTAGTCTAGTCTTTGGTCCTTCTGAGAAAGTGATTACTTGTCCCCATAACCTTAATGCCTGTGGGCCTATCTTGTCACTCCAGTAGTTGTAGCTATCTTTATTATTACATTTCTGTAATAATAAATCAGATACACTCATACCTACTAATGTATTCTTTTGTGATGAATTGGTCTTTGTGGGGCCCTGAAAGGATAGCTTGGTTCTTGGCTGGGCACAGGCCTTGAACTCCAGACCCTAGAAGGACAACAGTAGGTGTTCGGCCATGCCCTCAGACCCCAGGATCCTGACATGCCATTGACCAATGATTTTTAGGGAGGACAATACAGCCCCTCCCTAAAAGAGGTTTGCATCACCCAGCACAGGTAGAGGGCATGACTACAGGCCTCAGCCTCAAGAGATTTACATACTAATGAAATTCCTGAAGGCCAGAAGGCGTAATCAATTAAGCATTCTTCCCCAGACCATCCTCACTCCCTATTTAAGTCAAGTCTGCCCTGACCTAAGTGGGGATGCATCCAGATTCAACTACCATCCATCATGAAAATAAAGCCTGTAAAAACCATGAACTTCCTCGCGTCATTTGGGGCCCCACCATGGGGGAACTGTGGAGTATGCCTTTGATGAGCTACAGCTGCCATGCCTAGCTTCCTGTCTGGAAGAACTCTCTGTGGTCCAGCCACAGGCCACTGATCCAAGCAAGCTAGCTGAGCCAAACCATTTGTCCAGACCCTGCAGGGCACCACTGGAGCTCTCCGTCTCAGTCTCAACTCTTCCGTGGCTTCCAATGGCGCCTGTGAGCCTATGAGTATGAGACTCGTCGATCCCCACAAGCCTTCTTTTCTGGGGGTCCCCTGCCCCCTCGGAACTTCAGACTAACTTCTCTCCCCGCCTGGGGGCACCCCAGAGGCTTCTCACAGCCCAGCGCCTGTGAGGCATGACTCCCTGAGCCACCTGGGGCAGAAGACCCACAACACAGCCCAACAGGATCCCACTCCCGAAACCACACATGAGCTAATCATCCCCACAGGACTTCTGCACCTCAAAGTAAAATATGAAGTAGTATTTCTTTGTTTGTGAAGAATGTTCCTGAAGTCTCCATTAGGATCCATTGTATTCTTTTGTTACTTTTAGTAGAGTGGTCACCTCCATATGTATTTTCTCCCCATTCCTTATAAAACATTTATTTTAGTAATTCTATTATGACATTTCTTATCATAAGCACAGTATGAGACATTTTTATATATTAGTCACCTCCAAAATAAATTCTAAAATTGAAATTATAAACATTCTCATCATATGTAGAAATATTTGGTGTACTAGTGCTTTAGACAGTCAATCAAGTTTAGAAAATTTTGTAAATAAGAAGACCTATTCTAAATTGTATAGTGTAAATTGTTTATTAATTGCATTTCTACAGTGTTAAACAAAGAAATAAAACTTTTCTGTTAGCATATCAAATTGTGCATAAAATGTTAAAGAAAAACAAGTCTGTTAATAAAAGTATGCCTTCCTTTCTTGTAATAAGAAGCATTAGATTAAAAAAAAATCTTTTATGAAACAAAGATAGAAAGAGTAAATTCTCTCTTTGTTAACAATATAGGAAGGAGGTATCATTCATTGTTTTACCATATCATTGTCTGCAAAATACAACTAGGATTAAGTAATATTTTTATTAGCACAAATAATTTCGAAGACTGTGTACATAATTCTATATTAACTATTTGTTTAAATAAATCTCCTTCCATTTATAGTATAAAATAGGCAATTTTATGGTCCATGAGTGTGAGGAATTTTTGAATAATCTAATACATTTCCAAGTTTCTTCCTTTATTCAGTATATTAATATTTTTATTTTAGAGATATTTTGTCTTTTTGGTTAGGTTTATACAAAGATATTTTATGGGAGTGTTTCCTTCCTTAACTTCTATTTCTTGAGGATAAAATACAAATAGTTCAGCCATATTGCTCATCAACAAACTTCCCTGAAACTTACAACTCATTTATCCTAAGCTTCTCATGGTTCTGTACAATGAGTCTTTGTGCCTCTAGATTTATAAAAATGAGCTAGTTTATATAACACCAGGTATTTAGACAGGTGTCCTTAGAAATATAACATTTATGTACCCAAGTAGGAGTGTGTCTCAATGAGAAGGAGACAAAGTGAGTCATGGAACTGGGTTTGATCATTGAGCAAATTGAGGAAACAACACTTTTTCTTAAAAGTAACTTTTACTTGGAACTCTTTACTTGGTTTTCAACATCGATGTTGCAATTGATTTTTGTGACTGTTATTAACAAGTTAAAGGCATATTACTCATTTTGTCTCAAAGTTCTATGATTTTTAGTGTGCTATTGGCTTCTGTTGAGGCAGAACATCATGTCAACAGAAACTTGAGAAGGAGGAAGTTGTTCATCTTATAGAAGACTAAAAACAGATAGAAAATAAGGGCCTAGGATAAGATGTGCTCAACAGAAAGAGGCTCCTATGTTTGTTTTCTCTAACCAGGCTCCAACTTACAATTCCAAAGCTTTCCAAATATCTACTCAAATTTGATTCCATGGATTATTAAACCATTGGTTAAAATAGAGACCGCATGACCTGCCTTGACTTGAAATGTTCTTTATTACACCAAACATGTGTTTTATTTTCCTCTTAGCCTTCTTCAGTCAAATTACTCTTAAAATTAAGATATACTATTAGAGTTACATTGTGACCACCCTGTGACTTTATTTAATCTTTTAAATAAACATTTGAATTTAGCTATCATTTCTACTCTTGCATATTAACCTAGATAGACAGTGTAATTTTTCTATTTAATAGAGGATTTACTACATTTTATAAATACATTTAAGAAATATTCTAGGACTTGAAATATTATAAAGAGCTGAGTTCAGATCCTTAACACCCATCAAAAATGCCTACTATGGTGATGTGTCTAGAAACTCAGTGCTGATGGCCAGAGAATGGTGAATGGCGGGAACTTAGTGCCTAGCAATGTAGTCAAAATACTAGGTTCAATGAGAGTTCATAATCCCCAAAACAACATGGGAAGCTACAGATGAAGTCAAACAATGAAAATCTGTCCTTTACATGTATCTTCACAGATGTTTACATCAGCTTACATATGTGCAACTGTATAACACACACACACACACACAAATATACATACACACAAACACATCACACATATACACACAGAAAGTGTTAGATCTAACTCGTCAAAAAATTTAAATTTTCAGCAGATAAATTACTTGTAGAAAGCTACAACTAGGCAGAATGGACCAAAAAAAATGAGTACCTGGTGCCCATCTCCAGTTAATACATCTAAGACAAAATTCTTGCACCCAGGGCTCAGAAAATATCTAGAAAGAGGGTACAGAAAGATGTAATACCACCAGAGGACAACAAAATCTTGTATGAGATTATGCCTTCTACATATCATGTATGACCTCTAACCAACATGGTTGCCTGAACATGACCTTGAACAATTCTAAAAGAGGTTGCTATTCCAATGTCCCCAACCCCTAGATGAAGAGTTACAGGCAATAAATGAGAGAGAGAGAAAGAGAGAGAGAGAGAGAGAGAGAGAGAGAGAGAGAGAGAGAGAGAGA
>NW_021605171.1:4571442-4633833 GCF_004785775.1 Grammomys surdaster | reverse complement strand
GAGAGAGAGAGAGAGAGAGAGAGAGAGAGAGAGAGAGAGAGAGAGAGTGAGTCAATTAATCTTTTCTTAGATTGAGACCTCTGACCTCCAAACGTGGAAGGATTACTCATGCAAATCCAGTGGGAAACAATGAAAGGACTTAGCAAGTTCTTCTATATTAATTCATTTATATGTATAGACAATGGCTAAGGAAGAGGAGATAGTTACTTTGAGAATGACTTACAAGCTAAGGTCCAGCTAATCTGACTATTGGTTGTGAATGGAAAGGCCAAGAACTCAGTATTTGTTCAGTTCACAAGGCTGGACATCTCAGCTATTCTTTAGTATACACTGGAGCCACAATAAAATAGTCTCTAATGTCAAATGGACTTGCTAGCAAAGTGAAGGTAAGCAGACAAAGAGAAAAAGCTTCCTTCTTCCATGTTGTTATACAGGCTTCCAGCCAAAGATGTGTCTTTCAACCTCAAGATCCACATTAGAAGGAGATCTATCTTCTTCAAATTAAGCAAAAGTTGCTCACAGGTGTGCTTTTAAAATAAATTTTAGTTAATTACAGATGTAGTCAAGTTGACAACCAAGAATCACAATTACAATAATCATATTTTATTTATTTATTTTTTTATACTTCTATATATGTGAACATATTTGTTCACTTCTTCAAACTTCTCCCAGATCGTCTTTACTCACTATCTATACAACTTTTTCTCCTAAAATAAAAACCACAACAAACAAATATAACATAGAATAATAACAAAACATAGTTTGCTGTAAGAGAAATATGATGACATTAAAGCACAACAGCAAATATAATTAAAGTTGAACAGGAAGGATACATCCTAGACAGGACGTTTTCACATATATGCACTTTCTTCCGGAAGTCAAAATTTTCTAATATCTTTCATGTATTTTCTTAACCGAGGCAGAACTGATTTGAGAATGTCAAGATTCAAGGTGTTTTTAATTATACACTTTTATCATTAATATAACTTCCTAGCATACAATATAGATTTGAGAGGGAACATATGACAGCTTTATGTTTAAAGTAAATTTATATTCGTGTACTATAAATAGAGTAAAATCTTTATCATGACAGTCTTCTGAGATCATTCTTGAATTAGTAAATCTTCCCTGATTGGGCACTCTAAACCATTTATATTATTTTAATTACTCTAAACCCTAGCTTCAATAGGAACTCATTTACTTACTGAACATAGGATTACTGAGCTCTTAAGACACAGCAGGCATGATTTTGAGAACTACAATACTACCAGTGAGCTTCATGGTCTGGGCTACAGGTGTTAAAGTGCTTCAGTCAGGTAAGAGTAGACTCATCCAAATCTTGTTCTTTTACCCATTTAATCAGTTTCTTTCCTCTTCACTATTATATACAAGATCTCTTATATGTAGTAAAGATAAGAATTCTAAATTCTGTCTGCTGTTATTTTCTTAATTGAGATGAATTATCTTTCCTTCTCAAGTTCCTGTCCCTTCTTCTTGTCTGTCAATTATGACAATTTATCTAGCAATGCAATATTTATTAAAGAGAGAGATACTTTACTATGTTTGGATATGTGAAAACATAGTAAGTAAAAAAAGAGGAACTTTTTGTTTCTGTATCATACATAAGGCAGGATACAGTTATTTAGGTGGAAACAGTGGGGGAACTGACTGGTTTCCTTTTCAGGCTTCCACATGGATTCTCTAGCTTTGATATCTGAGTAGAACTACATCCTCATTTCTGAATGTTCTCTACATCTCCAAATGCTTATCTGGTAGAAATCTTAAGAATATAGCCATCAACTCTGAGAATTGCTACATACTTTTTGAAGCCTTTAGTCTTTGGGGTTATATTGTAAAAACATATATTACCTCTAGGGGGAAATGGATGAGCATTGAATTCTAGTTTTATAACTTAATAGCTATGTGTTACTAGACAGATTACATACCACTCTGTGTCCCTAATTCTTCTTCAGTAAATTGGAGATTGTGTTAATAATACAGCACTGCTAGCAACATTAAAGATTAAATTGACACTTACAACTTCACCTGACCAGAACAACACTAAATTAAAGAAACACTAATAAATGGTAAGTAAATGTTTTACACTACTCAATCTTAGTTCACTACAGTGCACTTACTGTTACTTGGGATTTGGCATGTACATGTAGTTCTATATTTGTATAATATTATCTACACTTTTAAAATTTCTTTCCTAATGCCTGGTCCAATATACTTTTAAGAAATGCTGGCTCAGGTTCTTGAGAAATATCTCAGGATATAAAAGTTGCAATTCAAAAAGATGTCTTATGTCTCAGATGTAAGAAAAATTTAGTTAAAATCTGCAGCACACATAAAAATAGTGTGTCATAGCTGAGATTCCAGGGTGATGGAGTCAGAGGCAGAAGGATCTCAGGAGTTTGCCTTTCTGTCAAATTATCTGAGTTAAACTTCAATGAGAGACCATATCTCTAAATACACACACACACACACACACACACACATATGTATATATATATATGCATACAGATATATTTATATAGAAAATCACATAGAAAAATTTGTACTGTTCTCTAATCTCTTAATGTGCTTTCATAGGTGTGTATATCCACATGCACACATATATACATATATCATGAACATGATAGAAGATAGATAGATAGATGATAGAAGATAGATAGATAGATAGATAGATAGATAGATAATTGATAGATGATAGAGATAGGTTGGTAGGTAGATAGATACATAGATGATTGATAAATATATACACATATATGATAGATATGTAAATAGATGATAGATAGAGAGATAGATGGATAGCTGATAGATTGATAGCTGATAGAGAGATAGCAAGAAAGAAAGAGATAGTGAGATACCAGTAAGGATGGGCATGTGTATAATTCCAACAAACTATCCCTTAGAGACTAAAACAGGAAAACTGAGAATTATAGGCCAATCTTAACTACAACAAAAGATCTTGTATAAAAGAGTTTCCTGTTAAAAGACATTCAAAACCACTTTTATTAGAACTACAGAAACTTATATGTAGAAGCATTCAGTTGAACACTGATCTTAAGGAATTTAGCACTTTTAAATTTTAGAATTAAATTATTAGTGTTTTTAAAATAAAAATGTATTTAAAGCTTTCCATTGTTTGGAAATATTACTTACATGATTTTGCATGAGCTATGCAATATCTTGGACTTGCTTGAGAATAATATGGGCAATAAGCACTTGTGGACCCAATTGTCCCTACTCGGTGATGATCGAAAAGCTCATGTTCATGCTTCATGAACTTGGACATTCTACTACAAAAGTATAAATGCAAATAAAACACTGTGGAAAAAAATCTTGGGATGGAAGTCAGGATGATTAACCATGAAATATTTGTTTCTGCTCTATAAAATCACCAGAATAGAATAATTTATTCTATACTTTCTCAAAGAATAAAAGAACTCCCATCTTTTCTAATCTACCACTTCAGATACTCAAAATTTATTTTTCAATTTTGTTCTGAATTCTACTTCCCTAACTTTGTACATGTTTATACCATATTGCTTGAAGGTTCTTTTAGTCATCAAAATAGCATTTTTTATACATGATAAAAGCTTTAAAACCTTTTGAAGTTATGAGTGATGAGAAGGGTCCAACTTGGATATTGAGCAGTAAATAAAGCCACAACCTCCAATTACTCACTCTTTCTAAATCAAACCCAAGTAGCTACATTTGCATGATTGTTCTGCCTTTCATGCCGTCTGTCATAAAACATATTGATCCTTAGGACAAACATGTTTCATTAATGTCTTAAACAGTGTTTGCTGCTACCATCTTTGTGTCTTTGGTTTTAGCCATGGTCTTTCATTTTTACCTAGTTCTTTCTATTTTTTTTCCTCAATATACTATAATCTTGTAACTCTGAAACTTTAAAATGGAAAGAAATCTGTCTTTACATCTTTTTCACATAGCAATTTACTGATTTCCACTTACTATTGAGTCACACTGACCTGGTTTCAGTTTCAATTTACTTTATGACACTGGGCTCTCTCAGAGAGTTTCAATCAACCCCAAAGCACTATGAGTTTACTCACCACCAGCTTGGATACTTTTTGTTACCACTTTCACTCAAATATATTTATATGCATGCACTTCTGAAAGTGTGGATTATGCAAAGGCTCACCTCTTCTGGCATAATGGTCCCAGTTTATCTGGTCATGTTAATGTCCTTCCACAGCTCAAACTTTTGATGCTGCCCAAAGGTGGGCATACCTCACTAGTTTAAGGATAACAGTCATTTGGAGAAAATAATGAAAATGCAAACACTTAATATTGCAAATTGAAATGCAAAAACAGTACAGTAGCTCTGTTTTGCCTCTTCTTCCCAAGAACCTAACACATTTATAATAGGATGTACTTTTTTTTAGCAGCAAATTGTGCATGTTTTTCACAGCTGTGATTTTTTTGTGACTGCTCCATAGACTTAAAGGCATTACCCTCTAGGTGGGAGCACAAATACATTCTTTTTGTTCTTTGTCACTCAGTATGCAGGAATCTTAAGCTGTCCAAGAATCAAATACAATTTAATTCAACAGGTGACAGTAAATTCCATTTCTGTTTATTTCTCCATCTATATGGTAATGTTGGGGACAGAACTTTGAGAACACCCTCCGATGGGGCTGGGTATATCTTTCCAGCATTTGTAACTTTTATTACAAATAAAACTGCAAACCAACTAGCCTAAGCACCCACCCTTCCTCCCCGTGATAAGTTCAGACTTCTTCATAGTTGCATAATAACTATGACAATCCTATTTGATTAGCCATGTGCGTGTTCAAATGCTTACATTTAGCTTTAAAGGGTCATAAAAGGATCTACAAAAGTTAACTCATTAGAGCACATTTTCTAGTATCAGGAGATTCATCCTTTACTTTTAATTATATTTCTACTAAATTATAGAGTAACAGACAAAGCAATGTGCTTCATATCTCAGAGAGCCACATTAGTTTGATGTCATGCCAATTCTACAATATTTGTTTTTGCACCTCCAGAATCCACTCTCTTTGTAAAAATAAGGATGAAGAATTGATTTATATGAAGCATAATTTCAGCAAGTTAGATTTAGAGGCTCCAGTGTTGAAGATTCCTTACAAAACCCAGGAAAGTACTGTATTTTATACTTCAAATCACTGAAATATTCACCAATTAATGACAAACACACTATTTATTGCTAGAGACTAGCAGTAGTACTGTTTGCCTAATCCAGACTTTCACCCCTCAGAGGCTACTTTCGGTAGCACAAGGAGGCCTACAGGGCAGATTTCTTTGCATGAAAGAGAGGGGGTGACAATATAACTTCTCAGAAAAGCAACAGAGATCTTTGCTGTAGAACCTCTACTCCCACATTCACCTTACTCCAAAACCTCTTGTTATTCAAGAATATTTTCAGTGGCTGTGAGGATAGCTCAGTGGGGAAGCATGCTTACTGGGAACCACAAGGAACTCAGCTTGATTTCCCAGCACCTCTCTGAAATGTAGGAATGACAGTATTTGTAACCACAGGGATGATGGAGGGGGTTCAGAAACAGGATGGTCCTTGGAGCTAATTGCCTACCCAGTCCAGCACAAAGATGAGTTCAGGGCTCAATGAAAAATGAGACACTCTGTCTCAGGTAAATGAGACAGAGTGATGAAGCAGGACAGTCAAGATTGCAGTATACATGGAAAGAAAAGGAAAATTTCTGTTCTAATACATGATTACCATCTCTGCCATTTGATATTAGTGTAAGTTTGTGAATAATTTAATGAAAATAACTTTTCTATGGCGCAAAATGGAAAATTAGAAAATTCTACAACACATACACACAAAGAGAGAAAGAGAGAGAGAGTTGTGCTTTAAGATCTTAGTTTGCTTACAAAGAGTCTCAACTTATAATTTAAAATGGAAGTGTAACCCTCTTCACCATAGTTCAATCCTATGGCACCATGAATCAATAACTTCGAAAAAAAAAGTCACCAAATAATTCAGATTTATATGTAGCAAGGAACAAAATCACCTTGGCTCACTGTAACAAAATATCTATTATTTTAAACTTCAAATGTATCTTCATGAAAGTCTGAGAAATGTCACAAAATTTCATCTTATCTCCAAATAATCAAAGACTTTAGAACTTTCTTTCTTTTAGAAATTTGCTCACCATCTATTGATTTGTTTCTGAATATAGTTATTATTGTGTGGTGTTGTGGGATGTACCCAGGATACATGCCACATGGATAGCTAGCACTTTGCCACAGAACTATCATTGCAGCCCCTGTCTTACTGTAGGAGTGTTAAAGTTCCTTTTCACACTTTGGGTTTGAGTATAGAAGGCCAACTTGCAAGGAGACTTTAGATTGCTATACATTTCTAGCTCATCTATGTTGTAATTTGTCATTTTATTATACATGTTTTCTTCTTTACAATTATGAGAAACTCAAAACTATTTTTACTATGAAGGGTCTAGTAGATAATTACCAGAGATCCCACACACCTACTGTCTCCACAGCTGATCTGTCTGGTAAGTCAAATCTGTTCGTGATACTGGTTTCATAACACAAGTTGAAGCCTTCAACCAACCTTCTCTAATCTGGTTCTGGGGGAAAAAATGAATACTTTTAAGACAGTGTTGGTACCCTGTACTTTACTAGACATGACATAATGATACTATCATTATGGGCACCTTGAGGGTCACAGCCAAGCAGCATACTACCTCATACATAAAGGAGTTATGACGACTGCATACTACACACATGTGTTGTAGTTGTTGAGGCATGAAGTTCAAATCCATTGACTCTATATTAAATTTTAAGATACACAATAGAATAAAAAATTGCTAAGTTGTCAAGAAGACAGCATATTACAGAATTCAAAAAAATTTTCCTCACATTACAATAAAAAAGAAACTGTAAATATGGAAGTTACACTTCACACACAATGGCCCTCCACTTATCTGCTGATGTCCTCCAAAAGCCCAAGCTTTCAATTCTTCTTAAGCTACAAATAAATCAAGTTTCTCATCTCTTATTTTAACTGGCTTATAAAACCTGAAGATATTTTTGTTTTAATAGTTCAGTTATTGTACTTGCTGGTATTCATTCTCTTTTTAGATCTGAGAAGTAATTATTTAAAACAATTCTATGAGAGGTTAACTACTGGTAGTCTTTTCCCCATGTTGACCTTGAGGTTTATTTTTTCCTTGGGGGATGGTTGTAGTCTAAGTGTACTTTAAGAGATGTCTATAACTTTCTTAATTTGATTATTCTATGTCATGTAGTATTTTAAAAACTAACAGAGAGACTTTATAGAAATCTGAAAAATAATTTTACAGGTTTCTGCTATCCATACCACATACCTATGGTAAATTTTTATTACTTTTATTAAGAACAGCAAATATCATTTCAATTTTTTTCTGATCTACTGTCAAGGTACAGTAGAATAGGAGCAGGGATTGTATTTTGTTGGGTTGTCAGCTATCACCTAGTGTTGAAGAGATATTCAGAATATCCACAATGGATTATACTAGAACCAAGATCTGAATTTGATTAGTGCACTTATAACAAAATTGTTATTCATGGCATGATGGAATATTTTCATTCACTATAAATTTTAATGCTAAATATGGATTTGTTGATCTGTGATTAAATGTATTTAAATAAGTAAATAAATAAATAAATAAATCGAATCCGTTTACCCAAAAGATATTCTGACAAAATTAAAATTTTGGAGGAATCTAGGCAAACAGGTTTGATTTGTGTCTTTTGTATCAAACACAATCAACTTTCAGTTACTTACACAGATAAAACTAGCATGCTATTCATGTGTGTCCAAAAACTAGTGATGGATACTCTGTGACAAATAGATTTAAATTTATCAGTGTATTACTGGAGAAGACGTCTAGATAGAGCCACTTCCTAGTCTTTAGAATTCTATTAAAATTTCACCTCTTTCTAAAATTCTCTGCAAATCTCCCTAACTGGAAACAAGAGACGTTACAGCAATCAACAGATGAAGCTGCTAGAGAACTAAATAATAAAGGGCTGGTGAGAAAGAAATCAGGTTGATCATCTGCAGCTACAACATGGTCTGAAAACACTCTACAACCTTAAAGTCAGGTTAGTGCAATCTAGTCCATAGCAACAAATTATTTACATTAATAAACTGCTTTTTTTCATTTGGCTTAGATTGAATCAAAGTTTTCTAAGATGCATTGTGCCCTGGATTTAAGAATCAGGTTTGGAGCACATAGATGTACTTATTTTGATGCCTCTCTGTTCACTCTTAATTAGGACAGGAGATACTGATGATTTACTTAGTGATAAGGCTAATAAATCTCCCAGAGTAGCATCTGGTCTCCAGTGGCCTGCAGTCATCATCTAACCCAAATTTGGAAATAGTTGACAAAGTTTTTCCATATGACCTCATTTGAATAATATCAATTGATACAGCAAGTTCTAAATTCATCTGGAAAATTTCTGACTATCACTGTGTCCTTGGCCCAATATCCCTTGAATTCAATAAAACTATCTGAGGACCATAGAGAAATGCTACTTGGTTAGTTCTAGTTATTTTATTATTTCTATTAATAATTTATTGCTTCCCAGAGGACTAAACAAGCATATACAAAACTATACTTTATAGGTATATGACTTTTAAAAATTAATGCAAAGCATAAATTGGGCATTTATTTGAATTTTAACTTGCGATTAATAATTCACATTTGCATGTAAATGAGAGGTTTTGTGTATTTGGGGTTTAAACTGTATTCATTATTAAAGCTGTGGGTTTTCCTGGCAGAAGAAACAGGAAGCCCTGATGGCACAGGGTTGTTTACTATTAGAATATAAGCAGTCACCAGGAGCACATGGACCTGGGTCTGTACTGCAGGAACCGTGCAGACTTAAAGAAATGTAGCTCCTTCGGATACTGATGTCCACACCGAATGATGGCCTTAGCCTCTTCAAATAGAGCGTTTGTTTCCGTCCCAGGAACTTTGCGATGGCTACAGTAAATAGAAGGAACAATTTTAGGCAGACAACAATGGACAGATGTAGCACCTGATCAAGATTGTGGGTTGTATCTCCAGTTTAAAGGTTTTTCTTGAGTTTCAGTTACCTTGCAAATCTAACATCCTTGCATTCAGACTTGGTCACTGCAAGCTTTCTGAGAAAACAAAGTGCCTCTTTCTCTTCCTCTACTTCAATAACTTACTGTGATGTTTCCTATATATCATATTCTTTTTTTGTCTATGCTGTGTCTTAGAGAAAACTGTAAATGTAGACTTCTAAGACTCATGTTTGATAATGGGAAGAAATTCTTTGAACTTTAGGATACTTTCCCACAAAACTAGACTTTCTAGCTAACTTTTAAGGAAAAAAAAACACAAAACAAAACAAACACCTCCTTTTTCCCTAACCTAAATGAAACATAGAACTGAGAAGAGCCTATTTTGTTTGAGACTATATTCACAGTAACATCCTGAAGACAGTGATGCCAGGAAGCTAAAGGGGGCTGGGAGGTGATTAACAACAACAATAACAAAAAGATGTCTTTTGTTTCATGGTTTAAAACTTCATTCCCTCTAAGTGGACATGTAACATTACAGAAGAATCAAAGTTTTGGGATCAGTTAAAGAAGATTAATAGAGTGAACAGGATGAAAAAGATTCTGTCTGAAAACTGACTTGATGCTTTTTAGTTAAGATGTCTCTGAGCAGGACTGAATGTGTTTATGTAATACTTGACATGATATTTGATGAATAACAGTAAAACTGTAGGGAGATCCCAAGTGTCAGTTCTCGTGTTTAGAAGAATGCTATAGGTGACTGATAGTCTTCACTTCCCTCGCATCCCCTTGTCTCCCTTCTCTATCCCCCTTCTCTCATTTTCTTTAAGTCAACTTTTCTTTCTCTGTTTAAAATTTCTAAAACCTCTTTAAAATATGCAAAGCCTCTCTAAAGTATCCAAAGTCTTTCTAAAACACCAAAGTCTTTGTAAAAATCCAAAATTCCTCTAGAACTCCAAAGTCACTCTAAAAGTTCGAAGTCTCTCAATACTGGGATCCAATAAAATTAAAAAAAAAATACACAATAAATAAAAAAGTAAATAAAGTAGCTTAACATGTTTTTATGCCAAGAGGGAAGAACCAGGACTCAATTATTGCAAAGCAACACTAAATTTCAATAGTGTAAACTCTTCAGTGTTTGATACCCTAAACCCATTTACAACCCTCTGAGCACCAAATGTCATTTTCCAGTTTATTCCATAATAATAGCCTCTCCAAAATGTTTGAGTCTTTACCAGTAACTTGGATGTACCTTCAAAAGCAGAATTACATAAGTTTTATTTGAGAACTCTATTTTTACAGCATGGTAGATATCAAGTCTCAGTTTCTGTCTATGACCCTTCAGTCCTGGTGATTTCACTACTACTGAGGCTGCACATTCATCAGTTGTCTCTGCTGGCCTTTCACAGAGGTCTCAGATTCTCATCATGATCCCTTCATGTCTTCAAACAAGTACCATCTGGGAAAATTTTATACATTTCCAAGACTGAGTGCCAGCATCAAGCACAACCTCGGTTGTTTCTGGAACACAGCTTCTGTGTTGCGACCCTGAGGATAAACTGCCCAGAATTTGCTGTATGCTTATCTCTTCTTAATCACTACAAATATCATGTTAACCAGCATCAACTGTCCCATGAAAGCAACGTTTCACTTCATTAGTTGTGGCTATTAATCACGGCTGATTCTTCAGGTATAGCTGATGAAAACCACATATTCTTAAATATGTTAAATGGCCCCGACATAATTTTTAATGGCCCCCGGAAATTCCCTCTGAAACTTTGCACTCAGGTTTCATCTATCTGCTCTGCTCTCAGCATCCCATGTCCATTGCACTCTGAGCACTCAACAGCCTTTCCAGCCCAAAGCCCCAAAGCCCCAAAGCTGTTCCAAAATCTACTAAAAAACATGGTCATGTCTGTTACATCAATACTTCAAAATCTGGTACCTATTCACATCTTAGGTAGTATTTTATTGCTGTGATAAAACACCTAGACCAAAAGCAGCTTGAAGAGGAAAATGTTCAGATCAGCTTATAAAAGCTCATCACTGAGTGATAGGGCAGCAACTCAAGCAGGGCAGGAAATTGGAGACTAGAGAAGATGCAGAAGACATGGAAGAGTGCAGCTTTTATCTAATCTTCATGGCATGGCCAGCGTTCTTTCTTATGGCACTCAGGACCACCTGCCCAGGGAAGTACCACAGTGATCTGGGCCCTTCCACATCAATCAACAACCAAGAAAATGCCTCACAGGTTTGCCAAGAGGCCAATCTCTTTGGGATATTTTCCCAGTGTTCACAAGTAACTCTAGCTTGGTTAAGTTGACATAAAACTAGATAGCACAGAGTGTCTGTTGAAAGTGTAGACAAAGACTATAATTCTTTAAAGTTGATTTTGCATCTTGCTACTTTGCTGAACTTGCTAATCTTTTGAAGTTTTCAGATGGACTTTGGATGAATTGAGATATCGTCTACAAATAGGGATAATATGATTTATTTTCTTGTTTCTGTCTCATTATTTCCTTCTCTTGTCTTAGTGCCCAGCTAGTGCTTTGTGCTCCATATGAAAAAGGAATGGGGATAATGGTCATTCTCGTAGCAATTTTGATGACAATGAGATTGATGTGAGTTTTTCTCAGTTTGGAATAATTATAGTTTTGGTTCGTGGTGCGTAACTTACATTATGCTGTAGTATGTTCTATCCTTTCTTATTCTCTCTAAGACATTAATCAGAAAGCCATATCAAATTCTGTTAAAGATTTCTTTCTTACATCTATTGAGGTGTGAGATGTTCATGTGATTACTTTTTGTTTTTAAACCATTTTAGTACAACTTATTACATTTCTTGACTTACATATGTTGAACTATCCCTGCATCTCAGGGATAATGCCAACTTTATGGTGGTCAAATGTTTTGATGTATGCTTATATTTTTAGTTTGCTTATATTTTATTAAACATTTTGGCAAACATGTTTATAAGATGTATTAGTCTATAGTTTTGTTTAGTTTCATCTTATTTGGTTTGGGTAGTAGAGTAATACTGGCTCCATAGAGGAATTTGGGAAAGTTTTTCCTGTTTTTGTATTTTGGAATATTTAGAAAGCATTTGAAAATCTGAGAGAATTGGATGTAAATATGTCTGGGCCTTGCCCTTTTTAGTTGGGGAGCTTTATATTACTATCTCACCTTCCTTATTTGTGGCTGTGGAGGTTTGTAGAAGTAATTATATAAAAATGGCCGCTGGTCAAACTGACTATCTAACATGCGGCGGCCCTGCCTAGCTCAGCTGCCATGTTCTGTGGTCAGAAGCCACATGCACACTGCAGCTAAAAACAGCCAGCCAGAAATACAAGCCCTGCCACCCACGAGATGCCAGCGTGGGAGATGGCTCTGCCAATCTTCCACACTATCTCCGAAAGGCTGGGCATTTCCCAGACCATCCCACCACCCATACAGGCCCAGTAAGAAAATGAGTCTCTAATGCTTAAAGATTAATCAAAGGCTTTATAAGTTTGGCAATGCTCAATAACAGTATGTCCATACAAAGAGAGTTGTTTCCCAATTAACTAACTCTAAATAAAAGTGGTTACCCCTGACTGCTCTCTATACCTGCCTGGCTCTCCATCGCTCCTACATCTCTGCTCTCTCTAGCTTCTCCTTTTCCTTTTCCTTTTCCTCTTCCCCTCCTTACTCCTCCTCTTCCTCTCCTTACTCCTCCCACCTTAGCTCCCCCAACATATCAACCTTACTGTTTAAAAAAAACAAAAATCAAAACCTTTCACTCAAAATACAATTAGAGCATAACTATACCAGTTTGTATCAGTAAGGTACAAGATAGACCTAACACCCAGTCCATCATTTTGTTGACTAACCAGAACCTCTGTCATCTCTCCTAACTAAAAGACATAGTTCTGAACTTGACTTTTTTGGCTTTAGAATGAATGTCAGCTGAAAATCATCCTCTTAGCTCCTCCTACAAAGGTTGCTGATGTCTTCTTGCTTAAACTTTTGTGGTTAGGATAAATCTAGAAATTCTTCTATTTCTGTAAGATCTTCTCACTGTAATAAGTGTGCTCACTTAAGATATTTTGAATTGCTTTGGAATATGTTCTAATACTTCATTGATATTCTCCAATTCTATTGATTTGTACCACCTCTTTCTTGCTATTGATTAGTAGGACCAAGGATTTGCCTTGTGTATTTTTTCAAAGAACCATCTCTTACATTCTTCCTTATTGTTTATTTTTATTTCAGTAATTTGGCTCTAACTTTATAACATTTTGCTGTCTAATGAATTTGTTTTGAGTTTGATCTTGTTTTTACAAGTTCTTGCATTCCATCATTAACTCATTTATTTGTGTTCTATTGTTATTTTAATCTAGAAGCTTAGAGGTATAAATGTCTTTTTTTTTAGAACTACTTTAATATTACCACATATTTTGCTGTGCTTTTGTTTTCATTTTATTCCAGTAATTTTATTTTCTTTTTTGCTTTTATGTTGATATATTAATCATTCAGTGCTGTTTTGTCTCCAACAGTTTATATACTTACTAGAGATTTGTTCATAGTTGATTTTAGATTTTATGGCCTTATAGTAAGATAGATCATAGAATTACTTCAAATTTTCTGAATTTGTTAAGATTTATTTTATATCCAAAATGCAGCTTTTGTGTAATATTAAGTAGAATATATATTCTTTGGAGTTAGATAGAATATTCTGTAGTGACCTGCTAAATCCATTTGATGTATGCTATCATTTTATATTTACATATCTTTGCCTAAATTGTATCTTCATGACCTGTATGTTAGATTTCTCTAGGCCTATAACTGTTATTTATATAACTGAGGAAGACAGAATCACAAAGTCAATGGAGGTAGTTTTAATGGACTAAATGAACTAAGAATACCTGCAAAATTGAATGGATAGTAGTTCACAGAGAGATGAGTCTACTATGAAAATTGGGAGTGAAAAGGAAAAAGAAATAGAATAGACCATTTCAAAGTATAAGAATTGATAAGATTGTGTGAATTAAAATGGAGAATTTCCTAGGAAAGAGGACAGGCACAGTTGTGAGCGTGTAAGTAGAGTGTGATTGGCCTAGATAAGATAAAATGGGCACACATTGTGAAATGTGGGAATGTTCTCTGCTTAAAACCAATGAAATAAACATGCCTTGATATTTAAAGTTGTAATCTTAAACAGATTTAAAAGTATAGCAAAATATCCAAAGGAAATTGTGTGTGTGTGTGTGTGTGTGTGTGTGCAAGAGAGAGAGAGAGAAGAGAGAGAGAGAGAGAGAGAGAGAGAGAGAGAGAGAGAGAGAGAGAATCTCTTTTTAGTAGTCCTTACAGGTTGTATGTAAGGAGAAGGAGCTCTCTTTTCATATCTAGCAAACATTAGGAGCATCCTAAAACTATTGAACATTTTTTAATTTGTTTTTGTTATTTTTTCCCCTGAGTTTTAAGGATCCATCCCTTAAATTTAGAGAGTCAGGTTTTCTCACTAATTTATATATATTCACTTTACAAATGATCACCATAGCCTCCCCCTTTCCTGAACTTACAGTGTCATAGTAAGGTTCAACTCCGGATGAAGTGTTTCATTTTGGTGGAGATTGCTATTCAATGTTGTCAGTAGCAAACATGATGATTACATATCATATCAGTAATAGGATGATGAAATCAACAGTTTTACTATTTTTAATATTGTTACCATATAGAGAATATATATATTGAATTTCACAGTCATTCTAGATTACAACTCTGTACATGTATACTAGACCAGTCAAGATCAAACATGACTGCAGTTCAAAGAATTTAGTAGATGCCCAAATAAGGTGAAATATGTGCTATAAAGAGAAGTCAAATATGATTTAATGACCATTCTGAAAGTCTTCCTATGAAGGAGCTGATATATATATATATATATATATATATATATATATATATATATATATATCTCCATACAGATGTCATTCCCTTTCCCTATTTGCCCTCTCTAGAACCCCTTATCCCATTCCCATTTCCCCTCCTCCTTTATGCTTTTATACCCTTCTGACTACATGCATGCATTAAGGTCAGTTCTAGGTTGGGTGTCTAGCAATATAATAGATGCAAACAGTCAAGGAACAAGCAATACAATAAACACAAATAGTCATAGAAAAAGCAAGGCATTAAACCGAATTACATGAATACTCCCATGATCACTGTTTCTAAGGGCTTATAAGGATGAGCAAAGAATCTGAACCTACTTCCCTGTCCTAGTCTAAGGTCTTTTTCATGTCTGAAGCCTACTTCCTTCTTCTAGCCTAAAATTTAGATTCCTGTCTAAAATTACTTTTTTGTTCTAGCCTAATATTTAGGTTCCTTCCAAGGATTACTTTTTTTGTTGTGGCCTACGATTTAGATTCCTACCTGAAATTATTTATTTCTTCTATCCTAATGTCAGATTCCTACCTGAAGCCTACTTCCTTATCCCTGGCCAATTTCATATTTTTGCCAAACAGTCCATTTCCTTGTCCTTGGCCTATGTCAGATTTTTGTCAGGCAGCCCCAAAGGCATTCCCCTCCCCCTTTTTTATTTCATTAACACGACTGAGCCTTTCTTAGGAAGTTCTGACAAGAATGCCTTCCTTATCTGTCAAGAAATATGTACTATCAAATACAATGCACTTCTCTCCTAGGTTGGTAAAGCCCTGTGCAGAATCTTACCTGTCCTTGGCTTGCCAGGCTGTTAATTTAATAACTCTGTCTTGGGGTCCATTTTCAGGTTCAAGCCATGTTCTTGGCTGACAACATGTTGATGTTGTTGAAGAAAAGCTTTAACACAATGGGCAGGAATAAAAGTATTCCCAGGACAAAAATGGCTAGCATGATCAAGCTATATATGCCATTTTGGAAGCTTGACCAAAATAGAAATACTGACCTCAGGCCATGGGTAATTTTATCTGCAGTATCTACTATATTGTTGCTCAGAAGAGCAGCATTGTTGAAATTCATAAGCTCCCTACGTATCATTAAAACATCCAGGGAGTTGTTAGAATTATGCCAAATACACCCCACCTGTCATTAAAATTCTTTCTAATTATAATGACTACCACTGTAAATTTTAGAACTAACATGAATCCAATGGTATTTGGCATGACACTCGAGATGGTTCCGTACTCTTAAATTCTGAACTTCCTTCCAATAATTTTTTTTTAAGCTGTAAGGCATTTTCTTTCTTTTTTTAAATTTATTTTTCTCAAATCGTAATTCATTCACACAGGGGTTATAAACACAGAAAGGCAGGATGTGGGGAAGGGAGTGACACTGGAGTGTGGGAGTTCAGGGTCCTTCCAATAATTTGAATAGGATAAGAGCATCAATATATTGTTCCAAATGCCTATCGAAATCCTCTTGAATACTCAACACATTACTAACATTTTTTGCTATGTGAATAACAAAAGTAACTCTCTTAACTTCTTGTGTCAAAGCAATTGCAGAAGCAATGGTCCTATAAATTAATGTAATTAAAGATGTTATACCAGCAATAATTAAGCCCACTACCCTTTTGCTTCTGCTTAAACATGACTCATTTCTTCCAGTACTTGTAAGCCATTTTTAGAATACCAAGTTTCTGTGATACTCAGGGCACTAAAACAAAAGCTGGTTAATAGACCTCCATAACTGACATGCTGGATTTCAAAACACAAACACAATTAGAAGGTGTACAACCAATGCAATTTACATTAAATACTGTAGAAGAAACAAAAGTATTTTTTAACTTGATAATTAAAAGAGCCTTAACACATGTGCCAACACCTGTTTGAAATCCAGATCCTGCCCCAACTTTATCTCTCACTAACATAACATCATAGAGAAATGCAGCTAATTTCCATATATGTCTCTGAAAATGTCCAGAACAAGCCTTCTAAATGAAGATTGTTATTTCCAATATTGGATTTGATTTCTAGACCAGTCCATGATTTAGTCTGAATAACTGATCACATTTAATAACACTATAAGTGTCATTATAACTTCTCTTTTTGTTTCTCTGTTTCACAAGGTCTAAGAACTTGAGGCAAGGCAGCTTTTCCCATCAGGGGTATATAGGTAAGCAATGGTAGGTCGGGAACTTATGTCCAATACAGCTTCCCAGTCAACATTGTTAGCACACTCAGCAAACTCACAGGTCCTCATCATTCTTTGTCCTGGCATCAGCATGTCTCATCCATCGAGGAGCTGTTATGGGGATGAATTGTGAAGGCTGAGCATACCTGATTGCTATGGTATTGTTATCACAGTGTATCAATCACATCACCAGAATATAAAATTTGCGCAGCTTTCAACAATCTTCCATTGTCTGTTTTTGATTACAATAAATGCATGGAGGTAAACTCTTAGATACATATCCTGGTTGTTTGCAATTGGAATAGATTCCATTGTTAAAAATTAATCTGGGATTCATGTTATTATGATATTACTTTATGCTTGTCATCCAAAGGTCAAATTACAATATCCACCCTCTGTGAACGAATAGCTTGCTTTTGTTTATGCCATGATTGGAATCCTTACAGAAGGAGAAATTCTGTAAGTGTTTTTATTTGCCTTAATCAAGTAGCTCACATATCTTATCAACAGAAAATAATTGAGTTATCTGGGAACTTCCACTTGAATATCATTAAATAACAGAAGAGATACCACATCTAATATATGTATTTTCTCAATTTAGAACTTGAGATATTTTGAACAGTGACTTGTTGAAATTTGAGTTTTTGAGCAATAGTAAATGGCCAGCTGTAATAAATATTTTACTATCAGAAATAGATTTTATATGCTGAGGCAGCTGTTAACACTGGGTCCTATTGCAAATGGTGAGACAAGTCAGCTCACTGCAATGCCAAGGAGTTAAGACATAAATCAAAAAACAAAACATGTTTTCTAGGTGACTAGGTGACTATCAGTGGACACATACCTAGAACATATTGGAAAACTGGTTTTAAATGTTTGAGCTCTTCCTATGCTAAGGCTCAAATTCTAAAGCATGTAGTAGTCAAACGCATGGAATACTGGTAGATCTACACTGCAGTGTCGCTGGTTAGATACTGGGGTACAAAGTGGATCAGCATTTTGTACCTTCTTAAGATAGTATGGAGCAGTGCTATGACATCACAGAACTCTCACTATTAGAACAATGTGTGAGTAACAGATGGGAGAAGCTGATGGAAAAGGAGGCTATATTCTCAAACCATCGGGCAGCTAACTTTCTTCTGGTCAATGATGCTTAACATGGGCTTGGCTGCTTGGATTTTTAGGTTTCCATTTTATTTATTCTCATTATACCTCCTGAAGGAAAAACTATTCAAGCCAATATTCAAGCCTTGCTTCTGTCTCATATCTTTCTTATTTCAATGTATTTCTACCATAGTCACAGTATATCTCCTGGCTTACAATGATTGTCAACTTTCTTCTTCTTTGAGGTAGTAGTGATTATACTTTTAAGACAGATTTCCAAATCTCTGCATGGATCTTTTGAAACTGCATTTGTCTTTCACTTTACTTTTCACCAAAGATCAATTCAACGAAAGGATGACTTTGTCAATTTTCTAAATTTACATTTATTTAGTCAAAATTTAGAAGTTTGCTTCGTGATTTTAATCAATAATCACCTCAACACGAAAGACTAAAAACATGCTCAATTCAGTAAAACTACAAAGATCAGAGACTGGATATATTTCTTTGACAAAATACATAGCACTTTTAATAAACTATTATTTTCTCATTAGTGTTTTGTTTTACTGATTTAGTTATATCAATGATGATAACTTCATTTCTTTAAAAATTATTCATTTTGTTACTCAAAACTTTCATACATGTATCTTATTTTTCTAATTACACTTTCCCTCCAGGCCTGTCTTATCTCCCTGACAACCTTAAAAATGTCTCCATCATTCTTAGATGTCCCCTTTCAAGGTTCATTACTTTTGGTTTTGTTCCTTTTAGTTTATCCAGAATCATGTGTGTGAACATTGGATCAAACTATTAAAGTTTGTTGAGGTCATCAATGACTGTAACACTAAATGATTCTCCCCGTTTCTGAACATATCAGTAACAAATAGCTCAGCAGTGAGAGAAAGGGCCCCCTGAGCTCCTCCTTTTTCCACACCAAATGAAGATCCAGTTTAGACATCTAAAACTACCATGAATTTGTGTCATGACTGAATTGTGCATTTTGTAACTCATTCCCTTATTGTCTAGATCTCATTGTTTTTAAACTGTCCTTTATAATGTTCCCTGAGCTTAGGGAGCCGTAGAATTTCCATTCTATATTTCATGGTAAAAATGTCAGGAAACTCAAATAAAGTATCTTCAATCTTAACCATTGAATACTGAAGACACGTTACTGGGGAGCAATTGAAATGTAGACAACCTGGACAAAATGAAGTTTTTATATAATTTATTTTATTTAAATTTTTGAAAAGAATCTGTAAAAATATCTTCTTCTAAACACAAATTGATAGTATTGGGGAAGACTATGTTGTAATTTATCTGTTCTATTGTAGACGTGTTATCATTTAATTTTAGTATGCATTTATTTTTCTTTTCAAAACTCATTGGATAGAAATTATCTGTGTAACATCTAATATTCTTTGCACAGTGGCTTGTAGATCTCATAAGTCAAGCTATTTTTAGTATATGTACTTGCAAAAATAAAACAAAAAACAAAAAACATTACCTAATTATGACAGTCATAGATTCTTAGTCTTTGTACTGTGTTAGTTTTATGCCAACATTTTAAAATAATACTCTACAGAGAACATATTTTCTTTATTTTTGAGTTAGCCTAAATCCTGCCCTCAAAATAGGTAAAAGTTATTCTAAATAAACAAAGAAAATCTAAGAAAATGGCTTTTAAACCCATGAAACTAAAGATAAAATTAAATTAAGGTACTGAGATTTGCCATAACTTTTCAGTTACTAAAATTTCAAATAATATATGACTGAATATATCTTTTTTTACCCCTCATATTAGTTCATTTTAATGCCATTTTGAAAGCTGAAAAAAGCTAAAAATTTTGGATTTTCATTAGGGACCCTGTACCATATTCGTAAGTACAGAACGCCCAACAGATGCTGTGTACTATAGAGTGCAGCTTCAGTGCACCTCTCCAAGTGCTGGTTTCAGTCTTTCTACATGAAACAAACAAACAAACAAAACCCAAAACAACTGTGGCATCGATTTCATAACAAATGAGAGAATAGCTTTGTTTCATTGTTGTAAAATTGCTTCATTCAAATAGCATTTTTCTTTGATGAGAAAATCCTGTGGGATATACTATTTGAATGTTTTCAGGGATTAATAAAACTAAGGAGGAGAATAACTCACAGAAATTTAGGAAAAGGTAGTGATAGAGGGAGTAGCATCACTACATCTTACTTATCCTGTAAATGACAGGATGACCTGATGGTGATGATACAGTAAATTGAAATATCCAGGACCAGAAATGTATTGAAAATATCATTTTTCCTTAAGTTCTTAAAGAAGGTAATTTCTTAGTTACTTTTCTGTTATTGTAAAGAGACACTATGAACAAAGTAATTTATTTTTTAAAAAGCATTTAATTGAGGGCTTCCTTACAGTTTCAGAGGGTGAGTCCAAAAGAACATGGCAATGCACACGTGGAGCTAAAGCAATAAGTGATAACTTATATGTGACCCACAAACTGGAGGCAGAGGCAGTCTAAGAAAGGCTGGGCTTTTTAAACCTCAAAGTTCACCTACAGTGGCATACCTTATTCATCAAAACCTAACCTAATATTTTGCAAGTCAATTCTTTCAACTGGGAACCAAACATTCAAGCATAACAGCTTATGGGAGCCATTCTCACTCAAATTACCACAAATGTTAAAATAACTATGGTCTAATGTGAAATTAACTAACTATAAAGAATACAGCAGTTAGGATGTTAATGTAAAGCAGTTGTTCTCAACCTTCCCAATTCTTTGACCATTAAATACAATTTCTTTGCTACTTCATAATTATGTTTTGCTATTCATATAAATCATAAATTAAAAATATTATATGTAGTACATCTGATATGTGACCCATGTTAGAAGGTTGTTCAAGTGCAAAGGGATCATGATTCAAAGGTTGTGAACCACTGAAGTAAATGAACTACAGTTGATGTTTAATCAAATGCATATTTACTGAAGAACTCTACTCTACAGTGAATGATGATTGCAGATGTGACATCATTGCAAGACAACAATGTTGTTTTCAGAATGTGATGTCACGTTCTTCATCTGTAAGCAGAAAGCAATTTTATTTCTTGTCTCACACTTTTTCTGTGTGTTCCTTTACCTTCCTCATACTTACTTTGCTTTCCAAAAGTGTACGATGTCTGCATAATCACTCTGTCTAGAAGATTTAAGTCATTATAGAATAAGCAGAAATGTCTGAAATCTACTCTATTTAAACCCATTAGCTTGCAAATCCAATTATGAACAAACTCCTGGAGCCAGAGAAATAGTCACTACTAAATAGTGTAACCTGTATTGTATTCTCCTCATGTACAGAAGATGATCTGTGATTCCAACCATATATATGGGGAATGAAAGGTGTATAGAGACTTTACTACTCTAGAACATATAATCCAAAGCTGTTACCAGAGTCCTGAAGAAAAGAAGATGAACAAATAAACAAATAAATGTTCACTGAAAACAGGAAGTGTAATTTAAGCATAAGAATGATGAAATGCTTGATAATATCTCATGTTGGTTGAAAATTTAATCTATTTAATATGTTCATACTTATTTTAATTTTTAAATCAATAAACAATGGCTCTAATAGTCATTGAAGTCTTATTTCTGATAAAATGATAGGATTGTTTGATTGTAATCAAAAGCAGCTCAAGATCAATACGAGGTAAAATGTACTGGATATATATACTATTTTCAAACCATTTGATATATTTTTTGAGACCATGAAATTGAGTTTCTGTCCTGAGGATCTACCGTTTTCTTTTTGCTATTTTAAGGGTGTTTCTGTTATAGAAGATGGGAAGTAGTCACAAGATCCAAGCCTAGCCACAGAGCTATTGCAATCCATTGCTGCGGAGAGAGGGAAAATATATATTTTTAATTGAAAGGGACTAGATATATCAGCCACAATTCAGAGAAGGTGTCATATGCATGAGGACATGGACAACACAAAATCAACTCCAAGATTTTATCCCTTTTATTCTTTTATTTATTGCCTTTTGGTTTCTATTTTGTTTTTAAGAGAGAGAACAGAAAGTTTGGTGGGTGGGAAAGGATCTAAGAGAAATTGCCATCTGAAGAAAATCAATGTGATTATAATCTATTCTATAAAAATTTTAAAAATACAGGGTATTTCTATAGAAAGTTTTTAGTGAATCATTAATATAGATTATAAAATTACACTTCTTAAAAAGTATATATTACTTTTAAGTTTTAATAAAAAATTGTTACTGTTGGAGACAAAAGAGTTACTCACTCTCCAAATGTAAAATACAAAACTCAGATGTTACAATGACTTTAGACCACACAGCCCTGGCTGGTGTCAACCTCCCAGTAACCAGTCTACATCGAGAAACCTTAGTATTTGAGCTTGTTTGTAATCTAAGCATGCACAAGATTTCCTTGGCTTTTTGAGGATTAACCATAATATTCAACTAAATATACAAGTTAACATTATTTGCAATAAGTGGCTTAATTTGAGAATATTTTATATTATAAGCTAAAGAACTTACACTATAATATGCACATCGATTACACAACTACTTTTGATTCACACAGTATTTGTTTTTCAGTATGAATAGAAATTTAAAATCTACATCATATTAGGTCATCTAAGACATTTTAAATATTTGAAACAACACCAATATGTGCAGATTTTTCATCGTAGTGAGAAGTACATGGGCATTCCTAAATGGAGAGTAGCAATTTATTGGAGCAATATTCATCTTCTTCTTCCATGCTATGTTTTGAAATATTTTGATAAATTTGGATTATTTAATATGCATTTTTATTGTATTTTTCTTTTGTGGTGTCTGTATTTTAGGTTGGTCTTGAAATTCCAAAAAAGGAACTATTTCAAGCTATTATGCATTTTGAAAAGTATGTAATATTGATTACTTAATTGCATTTACTATTTTTTACAACATTGTATCTTTGGGAAAAAATTTCAAAGAATATTACTGATTATTCATCTGAAAGATTAATATCTGGGATATAAAGAAACTAGAGACATCAAAAATAAGTGGCAGAAAAACAATTAAATATTTTCAACATTTCTATTCCTCATGGAAAGAAAAATTTAAACTACTTTGAGGTTTCATCTAACCCCAGTCAGAACATTTAACATCAGTAAGTCAAATGATACCAGATTCTGGTAAGGATGAGCAGAAAGGTGAGAGTTATACAGCTAGTGTGAAAATCAGTGTGAAGGTTCCTCTAAAGGATGAAAATAGATATCTTACCAGATCCAGGTTAGTAGTCTTTATCATATAAGGACTCTATATTTTATTAGATATACTTGTTAATTCATGTTCGTTGCTGTTCTATTTATAATATAATTAACAGAAAATAGAAACAGCCAAGATGTCAGTCAACTGACAGATTATAAACTGTAATATTCTTCAGTTGTTAAAAAATAAAATTAGTAAGTAAACAGATGAGGTTAGAAACAATTATTCTGTGTGGTTACCAAACATAGGAAGACAAGTTTTGGATGTTATTCCTTATAAATTTTAGATTTTAATATCTAGTTATGTGCTTTTTCTTCATAATATACACAGAGGTCAAGTAGCTACTAAGGGATCAGGATGAAGGAGTGAATCTCCCATGGAAATGGAAATAAAATGAAGTACTGTAAGAGGATAAAGGGGGAGTTAGACTAGGATGATTATATGGGGAAGTGGATGTGAGAGCAGGGTTAATAAGAGAATATGAGGAACAGCAAACTAAAACTGAAGTCCTTTAGAAAGGCTCTACAGGAAACCTACTACATTAAAATTATATATATGTGTATATATATATATGGAATTACACATATATATGGAATTTAAATAGAGTTATCCTATAATAGGTGAGAATATTCCCCTAGTAGACATCATGAGAACCCAAGTTGAAGAACCAGTTCCATAAATAACGTGCTGAGTCATTGGCTAACATTTTGCATAGATCTCCCAAACATTATTGGTAATTCCGACACTGTTGTCTCCAATTCACAACCTAATAGTAAATGCCTATAGAAGAAGATTGAACATTGAAAGTTGTAACCTAAATGTAAACCAACTAGAAACTTAACCTTAAATGCATAGTGCTTATAGTGTCAAAAGATACTGCACATACTGCCTAAGGAGAAAAAAACCATCAATTAGACCCAGCTATGAACTTGTCAACCAATCTGACTGTAAGATATGTTGGAGTCAATTACTTTTAGCTTGGATTTAAGGACCACTACCATTTGCAACTGTTAATGAAGCACCAATCACTGGACTAGATAGGTCCTGGAGATGTAGGCAAAAACTGCCAATTATTCTGCTAAATACACATAACCATGAAACAACTCGTAATAACTATAGTCATAGATCTGTGCATAATTCAATCCTCATTAGAGAAACTTCTTGAGGCTGATAACAAGGAGTTTTGCAACTGGATAATCTGCAGAAAGTGTCTTTGGAACACTTAGTCCTAAATTGGATGTCATTATCAAACACCTCCCCTCAAGGCTCAGTAATTTATACAGAAGGAGAAACAGGATGATTGCAATAACAAGGAGTGATGGATGATTCAAGGGAATGAAATCTTCTAGACACAACTGGATGATTCATAGAGACTCAGAGAGACTATGTCAACCCCAATAATATGTGCATAAATTCAATTCAAACAATCTCCCAACACAGGGGGAATACTATAGAAAGTCCCATCCCAAACCAAAAAGATACTTGCAATTAATAACTGTTGAGAGATAGAAAATCAGTTTTACCCCCAGTGGAGTACATGAGAATAGCACAGTTCTGAGCTTAGTTATTTCTCTATGATGGCCTTGCTGTCTAAGTCAATAAAATATAGTTCTTACATGTTTTAAAACTAAAGAGAATACTGTGTCAGAAGCATTCGGAATGTTTACATCTGGGAGGCAACAGAGTGCAACAACAGTAGGTTGTATTGTTTGGGGAGTTACTTGAATTGCCCAACCACTCCAAAAGGGATTTTCATTGGTCAATGATCCTATAGGGAGCACTGTCAGCAAAGAAATTAATTCCCTTAGAGATAATTTTACATACTACTATCATACATGCATATAATATATGACATATCAATATATACAATGTATTTAATATATATTATAAACTATAGCTATTAGTAAAATATATACTATTATAATAACACACCCATGTATATACATACAATTTCAATTAACTATAAAATAATATGATTTCTTGAAAGTTTATTAAACATTCTTATATAATTTGTTTCTACTTCTTTCTCCTTGTCTAGTTATCTCCCTCACCCTTCCCAGCTGGAGCCCCCTGCCTCCGCTCTTATTCTTAATCTGTATCACCTGTATTCCACTTTTCTTCTATCATGCTGTCTTCCCTCATCATGGTTCCTATGTACTTTGATATTTTTGGAGTTACTCCATTGTACACTCAAATCTGAGGTTTTGGAGTAAGGAACTACAAATAAAAAAGAACATATAAACATTTGTTTATCTCACTCAATACAACCGTTTGTAAGTCTATCAATATATTTTCAATTTTCATATATCTTTATTTAATTTTTATTTAGAGTTGAAGATTATGCCATAGCCTATAGCATCTACATTTTTATTATTCCTTCATCTGTATATATTTTACATATATATATATATATATGATTTTATCAATAGTATACTGTATATTGGAGATGATGTCTAATTAATAAACATATATATATTTCCATATATATGTATATATATTTATATATGTGTGTGTGTATGTACAATAACTTACACAAAGAAATATTTTTTCTGTAGGAAATAATAATCACAAATATTGGTTTTGTCTCTGGAGTTCAAAAGTTAAATATTACACAACATTTTGTATTTTACTTCATAAATAATAGAAGACATGAGACAAAGTCAGAGTAATTTTTCTTTAATTTTGGATGAATGGAGGGTAAAAGGTACCCTGTGGAAGGGTCTTTTCAATAATCAGTGGTTAGAATGTTGGGAAAATTTTGGTACCCAGGGTATATTTGGTGACTTGTATGCTTTCTATAGTTGAAAAACATATTCTACAAACAAGAAGTTTTAAACAAATTAAGGATGATATCAAATAATTTATAATAGCTGCAGTACAGTTTAAATAATTCTTTAACTAAATACTGTAGTTACATGAATGTGTTCTAAGCATGAAACATCTTTCATTATTTTGTCAGATGAAATATATCTGGTTACTAAGTTTTAGGAGAATTTCAGTGCATATATATATTGAAAATATTTTGAAATTTTCATGCTTCTATGTTTGTTTTATATTAAAATAGATTTTTTATCATACTATTTATCTCAATTATAGTTTTTCCTCCCTCCACTCTCCCAGTTTCTCCCAATGTCTTCTCACCTCTGGATCTTTTCTCCCACATTAAAAAAGAATAGGCTTCTAAAAGATAACAATTAAACATGAGAAAATAAAAAAATATTTTTAGGATGAAACAAATTCTTTCATATTGAACATGGCAGCCCAACAGGAGGGAAAGAGTCCTAAGAAGAATAAGAAATATTAGAAATTACTTGCTTCTCACAGTCAGGATTCCCATATATACTATATATACAGAGGCCCAGGTGCAGCTCCATGTAGGCCCTGTGCTTGTTGCTTCAGTCCTTGATACTTTTGCAAAATACCAAGAGTTGAACTATAAAATATGTATACAGGGTTATTGTTTCAACTAGAGCAGTTTGCTCCGTATATTAATCAGTTTGGTAGTAACTATGTATATGCATAGCTATAGTAATCCTAATGGTTATGCTTTACCATATGTACATGCTTGCTATAATTACAGACTGCCAACTTTTGTCATTTTAAACAATAATAAGTTCTATAGTGGCTAATATTTACCCATTGAGTAAATATACATATATTACCTAAAACTAATCTTCTAATGCTGGAGTGGGGGATGGGGAGGGGAGCTGAAGGGCCTGCTCTAGGGCGCTCGGGTGTGGATCTCTGCTGCGTTGTGGGTCTCCGCATGTGCCACAGCTCAGAGTGGCAGAAGTGCGGGAAGTTCAACTGGTCCCCTTCCACGTGGCGCCGGGTACTGGGCCATGAAAGGACGCAGGGGCGCCCCTGGGCAGGGAGTGAACTCAGCCTGATTCTGCAGACAGGGCAGAGTTCTCGAGTGGACCCGGAGGTCAGTGTCTCAATTCGGGGCTCCCAGACGCAACTGGGAGACCCGGACGAACAGAGACTGTGTGCACATGAATGATGTGCTGTGAGAAGTAGCCGGCCTGTGCTCCCCAAGGGAGACGAGAGGGAGAGAGAGCTCTGGCGCAGCGCCCCCTGGAAGTGCTCACCTGTCATACACCCTTGGCTTGATCACAGCTCCCTTGTTTGAAGAGGGGGTCTGCGTGGCTGGAATACAGAGAGGTCCTTCACTATGGCAGCATGACAGAAGGCCTCAACAGCATGAGACAGTCTGTGGGTTTCCATGAGCTTTATCGTTCATGGTGAATGTAGATGGTCTGGATGTGCTCCTCCCATAGGGCAGGAGGACCTGGCTTAAATAGGGAGAGAGGGGGGAAGGAGGGTCACTTAATTAGCTACTCCCTCTGCCCTTTAGGTATCTCAGTAATATGGAAATCTCTTGAGGCTGAAGCCTGTAGTCACACCCTCTACCTGTGGATGGTGACCTCTCTGGGAGAGGCTGCATTGTCTTATGTGACTGAAAAGTGCGGGGCAATGGAGACCTAGACAGGTCGGTGTCAGGAGCCTGGATTCTGAGAGCGCAGCAGAATGAATGCCCATCCCTGCAGGGTCTCCTGGCTACCAAAAACCAAGACCCTTCCACTGCCCTACATTCTAATACTTTCTCTCTCTGTCACTCTGTGTGTGTGTCTCTCTCTCACACACACAGACACACACACACAGAAGTACACACATGCATGGATATGAAAGCAAGCTCACATACAAATGGACATACAAGCATACACAAGACACGTGCACGCATATATGGTCCTGAAATGTGGATCTATAATATGCATAAGCCATTTAACAAACAGCAGCAGCAGCAGCAGCAACAACAACAACAACAACAACAACAAAAAGCAGCTCAGAAAGTGTAGAGTTTAGATAAATGAGGAATAACCTACACAACAAAGTAATTTAAACCAGAAAACTGAAGAAATGATACTACTGAATCTAACAGTGGAATAAATCTAATTTTTCAGGACCAGTACTTAGTAAGTTTATGAGATGTACCACATTTTGACCCTAGATGTAATTGTTCAATTAATTTGAAGTTCATTTGATTATATCAATCAACAATATTAATAAAAAGTAAATGGCCAATAGGATATAACTTCCTAGAATAACTAATTTTATGCTCCAACTTCATGAAGAATGGCTGTCACCAAAATAATTTGCTGATGAAGATGTAGAGAAAAAAAATTAGTTCAAGTTGTAGGTATGAATGTCAAGTAGTGAAGCCAGTATGAAAAATATGAAAATATGGAGAGTCTTCCAAAATTATAAAATAGAACAATTGTATAGCTCATTAATCTCATATTTGATTCAAAGTTTGAGAGACATGAGTTAGTACCTCAAAAATACATCTGCACATCTATATGTATTTTATAATTATTCATGGTATTAAAGAAATAATTTGAAGGAAAGTGTTTATCAGGTACAATTTTACAATGGAATACTATTGCATATGAAGAATAAATATTGTTATACCATGTGTACATAGATACAGCATTATATCATTTTATTTAAGTGAAATAAGCCAGGTGCAGAAAGGAAAGCAACAGGATGATTATATTTGACAATGGATCTCGTGGAATTTGGCAGTATTACACTGACTGCCAGAGGATGGTGAGTGTTTCTGCAGAGGAAGGCTGATCTCTGGGTATGATGTTCCAGTTAGGTGTGAGTAAAGAGTTCTGGTATAGTGACAATATGTAAAGATAAAGTGCTCCACATTTCCAATAGCTGTAAGAAAGAGTTTAGAAGGATTTCCCATAAAGAAGCTATAAATCTTTAAGAGAATAGATATATTTCATCTTTATTTGAATGATGTTCCCAGTACACACAAATATTCTCATATAATGAAATGCCATTATTATGTATCAAATATTTGTCATAAGGCAGTAAAAATAAATTTATTCAATAAATTGTTTTATATTGCAGAGATAATTTGATTTTTGAAGTACATAGCTTGGAGGGTATTATAATTTATAATAACTTAATGTATGTTAAGTGCTTACATATAAATATTGAAATATTGGTTAGCATAAAATATTTGTAATGGTGGTACAAGTCACTAAAAGTTGAGCAGAAAATAATGTAAATAACAAGAGAAGGTTGTTATTATTATCACAATTTGTAATAAGAGACAATTTCATCATTTATCCATAACTCATGATTGAAACTAAATAGAAAAGATTTAGAGTACAAAAGATACACTAACTCTTTTCAGTAATTGTTAAAACTTTTTTCAAAGCATAGTTTTTGCTTGGTAGTAGGATTTGTTCAAGTAATTAACTAAAAAATAGTTAGTTTCACCATTAATAGTTTCCATGAAATTATGGGATTGTTCTTACTGTTGAATCTATATTACATCATAAATTTATTTTTCTTAAATTAATTCTGTTAACTTCTGTTATTATTAAGTGCTAGAAATGTGTTTTCACAAAACTTAAAATTTCTCTTTTAAACAGAAATGTCATTTAAGAGAATGACTAAAATTATATTAGTAATCTTAAATTTGAATGAAAAAGAAAAAAACAAATTACTTTACGACTTTTAAATAAAAATAATTCCATTTCAAAACAAATATGAGTATGCTGCTTCTACATACTTTGTCTGACATTTGTAATTTGTTAAATTTTTAGAGAGGAAGCAACTATTATTATTTCCTTCAAATATTATTTTATTAGAGTTATCTATGATTCATGAGATACTTCTTGAGCATTCCAATGTGAAAATGTTTGCTTCTGATGGAACTTGAATCCTGAACAGGTTACTAAATACACGGGAGATAATTTTGGTAGTTAATGTTCTCAATATCAAAATAAAATTGAAATTAACATATTGAGTTGGCAGTTTTTCTCATTAACAAACACTTAGGCTGTGTGCTATCTATGGAATGGATACATACATTATTTCAAGAAGAAATATACAACCACACTAATTACTCATCTCAGTTCCTGTATTTGATATGTTTTGATTTCACAAGAGATGCTTATAAACATTGCCTCTACACTGACATAAATTTTATTCCTCTTTCACCTGAATGCAATAACAAATAAGTATCTTTGACATGAGTGACATTGAAAAATACCAGTGACAATTATTCTCATCACTTCTGTGAACACTGATGATGGAAATGAAGTCCTAACTCTCATCTTCCTTTCATTTTCCCCCATTTCTTTGCCTCCCTCTCTGTTTCATTCACCACCCCTCCCCTTTCTCCAAGCTACTTCTGTAAATTCTAGTTAGGCTGACTGTTTGCCTATAACATTTCTGTTTTTAAAGGTCCATAGGGACTTCAGCCATTCATCTAATGGACTTTTCTCATACAATTCTGTGACAAGTGCTACAGGTAGAACAATAAACATTGTTTTCAGATACAGAATTAAACTAAAACAGCACCTTATAACATAATGGGTACAGACTTAAAGGAAGTACAACAAAGATAACTTAATATGTGCATCTGAATTGAATACATTGAAGTTTTGATTCAAATGAAATCTAAAGGAATAGATAACTGGATTCTGAGAGCTCGAGGAAGTGACAAACATATATAAAATCATGAAAAGAAGAAAACCCATCGTCGATAGAATAATAAAATTTTACCATGACTTTGTAACAGAGTAGCCTTTGAAAATCAATTATACATTTTATATTTGCTCCACTAAGAGAAGCAGAATATCATATTCTTCAAAATGTATTTACTAGCCATGCGTGGTGATTTGAACTTGCACTTCTCTTTTAGAGAGGCTGAAATAGAAGATTTATGGCCAAGCCAGGCTACATAATAAGTTGCAAGGAAACTTATGCTAAATTGTTACACACTGTCTTCATAATAAAAAAAACCAAACAACAATGGAAACACATTCAAAAATGATCAAAAATCCTTCTTGTGTCTTTTTAAATCATTACCTTCAGTGAGTAATTTTTTCTCTGTGCTGGCAGATGTAAGTAACCTGCAAATCCTCACAAGTGCTAAAAATAAATTAATTAAAAATAAATTTGTAACTGATTCTTATAGTGTAGAATATGATCATATCATGAAGCTGAAACCCATCTATTGACCTTAGACAGTACAAAGATCTTTTATTTGTTAGCAAATATTTTTGAAAATTTCAACAATGCTTATTACGAAAAGACAATGTAATGCCTTCTTGGAAGTAAAATAATTTTTTATTTCTAAATTAACTTTAAACTTAAAATTATATAAAATTATAAAATTTGTAAATAAGCATTACACTCAGATATTAAGCAGGTCCTTAAAATATACAACTCAGTGAACTTCTATACCATTAGAGTAGCCTTTTAAATGGAATGGAGAACTTTTTATTAGATTTTTGTAGTTTCATTCTCAAATATGTAAATAAAATATTAAAAGGAAAAATAGTAAGGAAATGCTGATGCCTCAATGGATTATTAACACCTTAGGAGGCCTATGCAGTTGCTTCCTGATGTCTGGGGAGTAATATCACCTGCATGATGCTGTCTGTCTCATCTTAGTGCAGAGGAACAGCAGGTCAGAATAAAGCTATGTTGGCAAGAAGTAAGAGCTGTACAGTCTACGAGAGACAACAAGAATTTTTACATTTTGCAGAAGGACACAAGCAGAATCTCTCTGTTTCACCCATTTCTCTTTTTCTTCTATCACCCCTCCTTTGCCAGTTGTGTATCAGGCAGAACATTTTAAAAATTAATTATTTTATTTATTACACCCCAAATGTTGCCCCTTCCCAGTCCTGCCTCCCAATCCCCCTTTGCCTTTGTCTGAGAGCATGAAGGGTGTCACCCCCAGTCATCTACCTTCTCTGCGGTATCAAGTCTTTGCAGGATTAGGCACACCCTCTCCCACTGCAGCCAGACAAAGTAGTCAGTCTTCTATTTATGCGCCAGGGGCCTCAGACCAGCCCTTGTAAGCTCTTTGCTTAGTAGCTAAGTCTCTGAAAATTCCCTGTGGTTCAAATTAGTTGACACTCTTGGTCTTCTTATGGCGTTGCCATCCCCTCAATTTCTTTTTATTGTTCCTCTAACTCTTCCATGGGGTCCCTGACCTCAGTTATATGGTTGGCTCTCCGTATCTGCATCTGCCTCAGTCAGCTGCTGATAGGGCCTCTCAGAAGATAGCCATGCTAGGCTCCTGTCTGCAAGCACAACATAGCATCAGCAATAGTGTCAGGGTTTGTTTCCTGCCCATGGAATGGATCTCAACTTGAGCTGGTCACTGGTGAACCATTTCTTCAGTTTCTGCACCATTTTTGTCCTTGCCTTTATTTTAGGGAGGAACAAATCCAGGTCAGAAATTTTGAAGGTGTCCTGGTGTCCCCATTACTCCATTGGGGGCCCTGTTTAACTCTTCAGGTTACATTTCCCTACTGTTAGGCATTAAGGTCACATACATTGAGACCTCTATACCCCTCACATACCAAGTCTTGAGGACTTTCTAGATGTGCCCCCATGGCCCACCATCTACCCGCAGCAGCTGCATATTTCCGTTCAGTCTCCTGGCCCTCTGTGCTACTCTCCAGTCTTTTTCTGTATCTGATCCTGCCCTCCATTTTCCCTCTTCCTCTTTCTTCCCACTCAGATCCCTCCTTCCCTCTGCCTTCCATGATTATTTTGTTGCCCGTTCTCAACAAAGAAGAAGCTTCTGGATTAAAGCCTCCTCACTTAGTCCTTCCTTCTTGTTTAACTTCTTTTCTTATGACTCATGGGTTATATCATGGGTATTCTATTTCTTAGCTAATATTCATGGTATCAATATAAATCATGCATGTCTTTTTGAGTCTGGGTTGCTTCACTCAGGATGATATTTTGTTGTTCCATCCATTTACCTGCAAAATTCATGATGTCCTTGTTTTTAATAGCTGAGTAGTATTCCATCGTGGAAATTAACTACATTTTCTGTATTCATTCTTCAGTTGAGGGAAATCTGGGTTGCTTCCAGTTTCTGGCTATTACAAATAAAGTTATGAATACAGTGGAGCATGTGTCTTTGTGGTATGGTAGACCATCTTTTGCTATATACAAAGAAGCCATATAGTTGGGTTTTCCAGTAGAACTATTTCTAGTTTTCTGAGGAACTGTCAAACTTATTTCCAGAGTGGTTTTACCAGTTTACAATCCCACCAACAATAGAACTGTTCTTTTCTTAAACATCCTTGCCAGCATGTGCTATTTCATGAGTTTCTGATCTTACACATATTTTGCTTTTCCTTATGACTGTGGACTTAGAACATTTATTTTTTTTTACTGGATATCTTTTATTTATATTTTGAATGTTATCCTCTTTCCCAGTTCCCCCAGCCCCCAGGAACCCCTACCCCATACCTCCTCCTCCTGTTTCCCCTCCCTCCTACCCACTCCAATCTCCCTGCCCTGGCATTCCCCTACACTGGGACATCTAGCCATCACAGGACCAAGGGCCTCTCCTCCCATTGATTCTCAACAAGGCCATCCTCTGCTACATATGCATCTGGAGCCATGGGTCTCTCCATGTGTACTCTTTGGTTGGTGGTTTTAGTCCCTGGGAGGTTTAGGGACAGGGTGTCTGAATGGTTGGTATTGTTGTTCTTCCTATGGGATTGCAAACCCCTTCAACTTTTTCGAAAGTGCTTCTTTCTTCAGGATTCCATTGTTGAGAATTCTTTGTTTATCTCTGTACCCCATTTTTAATTGGGTTATAGTGTTTATTTTATCTTTTAAGTCTAACTTCTTTAGTTCTTTATATATTTTGAATATTAGCCCTCTAACAGATGTAGGGTTAGTGAAGATCTCTTTCCAATCTGTAGGCTGCTGTTTTGTCCTACTGATAGGATCCTTTGTCTTACAGAAGCTTTTCAGTTTCAAGAGGTCCCATTTATCAATTGTTGATCTTAGAGTCTGAGCCTCTGGTGTTTTGTTCAGGAAATTTTAGCTTGTGCCAATGTGTTTGGAGCTATTTCCCACTTGCTCTTCTATTAGATCCTGTGTATCTGATTTTATGTGGAGGTCCTTGATCCACTTGGACTTGAGCTATGTGCCAGGTGATAAATGTGGATTAATTTGCATTCTTTTGCATGCAGACTGCCAATTAGATCAGCACCATTTGTTGAGGATGCTTTCTTTTTTCCACTATATGGTTTGGGTTCTTTGTCAAAGATCAAGTGTCCATAGATCAGTGGGTTTATTTATGGATCTTTGATTCTATTCATTGATCAACCTGTCTGTCTCTTTACATTTAAGATTCTGGCTCTTATCTTTTAGTTTCAAACAATGACGTTTCCAGGTAAAACTCTCCCTTTAAGAGCTACTCTGTTCAGGAAGGCAAATGGATGAGTGAGTGTTTGATATCTTCACATCAAATTCCTGGAAAGAGATGGGAGAGTGCATTTATGTCAAGAAAGCTGGAAAGGACTGGAGTGCAATATGTCTTAGGTCTAGAAAGTCTTGGTGTTTAGTTGGATGTAAAGTGCTGGGACTGCATTGAAGATACTAATTAGAAGACTGAAGATTTTAAGAATTTAGAGCATCACAAGTGGGCAAATCTTAGGTAATTAATGAACCAAATATATAAGATTATGCTGAATAAATCATATTTTCTTACACATGCATTAGTGTTTGGTGATAAAATCAATTCCAAGAACTACTTAGTGTTCAGAAATGTAAAAATTAGATATTTGTGTCAAAAATTAAGTACAAACAAAAATGTTTAAAGCACTTTATCTAATTTTTATATAATTTTTCCCTCAGAAAATTTTACGCATCTTCTACATGTGTATTTTCCTAAATCCTACTTATATCAGTAAGAATAAAGAGGCATTGTATTTCTTTCTCAGATAATGTGATTTGACTTTAATATAAAATAGATAAACTATTTTAATTTAATATAATTTAATTTACTATAAAATAAATAAACAAATTAACTTAATATTCAGCCTAAATATTCCTCAAAATTATCCTAAAGAAGACTAACACCATCAACTATAAGTGAGAATATGTGCAAACAGAGCTTAACAGTCATATGTGTTTGAAATTACACGACCTACATACAAAGTAAAATAGTTAATAGTTTTGTATAAGATGAACTTACATTTTCCTGATGGCTAAATGAGTCTGATAATGGAAACTTAACATCTCCCTCCACAAAAGTTTACATCCCTAAATAAATTTGTTCAAGAATTTTAACAGCAGCTTTATTCACAAAAGGTGATGAAATGCCTATCAAAACAATGGACTTAACCCCCCCACACACACACACACAAAAAGAAAAAGTAAAACACATTATGGCATATTCATGCAGGGAAGTCACTTCTCAGCAACATAGAAAAATCAAATCTCAACATAACCAGCAGCAAGGCTGAATTCTAGAACACTATGCTGAGTGAGCAGACTTACACATTATACCCTGCATCATTCCATTTGTGGTAAATTCTAGAACAAGTGGATCTAATCAATTGTGACACAAACCAATTAGAAGCATAGTGGTTTCCAGAGGGTCATTGGCTCAGTAGAATCAGGAAGAACTCTGTGATACCAATACTGTTTTGTTTTGTAATATCTTGTGACAGCTGTGTGAGTTATAATTCCTAGGCGTTACATTGCATATGAATTACCTAGAAATAAAAAAAAAACAAAACAGAAAAATACTTAAAGTAACACGGATGACCTTTATACAATATTCTGCTGAAAGAAGTATTACTCTTTATTATTATATGGCAAATTAAATTTGACTTTTTTCTCACTGGCATAACCAATTGCATCTTAGACAGTTTCATAAAGCCCCTGTTATTTCAGAAGATAATAAAAAGATTAACAAGACACATTTTAAAACGTGTTCTGCTTTAAAGATAGTTACAATATTGTACTATATCAGCAGGATGCCTGATCTATCTTCCTTTGGGTGTCCTTGTCCATGTGATGTTTAATCAGGATTGACACAGAAAAGCATGTGTCTGTTTGTGCTTAAGAGGGCAATTTAAGAAAAATTTAATTTGATGGAATGAATTATCCTAAACAGGGCTTCACTATTTCATGTTCTAACTTTTTAAAATGATTAAAAAGAAGAAAGTGAGTTGAAGACCAGCACCCATATCTCTATTCTGAATATTAAGACTTTTTGACCAGTTGTCTTATAGGGCTGTTTGTTTCCTTGCTTCATCAGCCATGGACTGAACCCTCCAATTTTGAACCAAAGTATGTCAGCTTCTTCTTTCACTTGTTTTTTCAGGCACCTTCCTAAAATCATAAGGAAATATCAAATAGCCAGTAGGCACTCATAAATGGTAGGTCAGGTAAGATGGTAGTGATTATCACACAAATACTTCCTCTTGAAAAAGTCAGAGTGGAGAGGGGCCAGATGCACATGATTTGCTGAGGCCACAGTGGCATGCAAAATTCGTCTCAGCTGCTACATATGCTGAGGCTGAAGTATTGTTTCGAGCCAAGGCTTTAGTACCAGTCTAGACAATACAATAATATTCATCTTTAAAAGTATATGAAGACACAGAAGAGAATTGAAGGGAGGTATATGAAATTTCCTAAACCTATCTGTTTCCATGGCTTCCAGGAAAGCATCAGGGCTCCCTTTCTCTGCTAGCCACCTTGACTTTCTCTGCAATGCCAGATCTTTGCCTTTCACATCAAGTTTGTAATAACTTCTATACCCAATATGATTAGCTGTTTTACCTCTGGAGTTTGAAGTAAAACAACAAAACAAAACAAAAACATCAGCTAAGAAATTTTAAGTAGATACATATATAAAACCAAAACATAAAAGACCCCACTGCTATCCATCAATAGAAAAATATGGTGCATAAACAGAGGCACAATGGTTCAAAGACAGAGAGAAAAGGATCGAGGACCCATCAATGACTTGCTGAATTAACACTGTTTAGGACATCTATAGATTCTGTAAAAGACCTCTATTTGCTACTCTTTACAGTAAACAGCTTGCATCTTTTGGATGAAGGTTAAGGGAATTCTGATGGAATATACCAGTTATTTCTGCAAATCCCTTATTCTAATACAAGAAGGTTAAAAACACAACTGTAATGGAACAAAAATATTTCTTTCAAGTTGATGAGAAACACTCAAATTTTGCACACCAATATAGTATGTGTTTTTTCATAATACAAATAACTGTGAGATCACCCTAGGGTGCATTGTGAGTTATTAGCTTTCATTTTAAACAAAATGAGAAACTAATGACATTAGAAAAAGGGAATTTCATGGTCAATGCTCAGCTTTTACCCAGACAACGAGTCAGACAAAGGTATACAAAAGAGTCAGAACGTAAGTTTATTTTATTAGTAAGAATGCGCCCTGTAATAATGTACTGAGGACAGAACAAACCTTCCTTCAAAGAGGCAACCTTCAAAGACAACAACAGCAACAGCAACAACAGCAGCAGCAGCAGCAGCAAATCAATTTTGTAAAACAAGCCACTATGGCTTACTTTTCCCATATTCACCACTCATATGATCAGTCAACACTCTTGTAAGTAAAGAGAGTGGAGGGGAAGTTCACGAATTACATTAATGGATGTTCCTGTAAAAAAATAAGGTGGGTAAAAAGAAAAATGAATTATTGATAATAAGCTAGTCATTATATCAGATTATGGGACTTACAAATGACTTGACAATGATGGAAATATTTATATCCAACATCAAAAGTGTAAAAGTTATAGCATCACAGAGGTTTAAATAAAAAATATTGAACAGAGATGACTGCAGATTTAGTAAGGCCAGTCTCAATCTTTAGCAGGTTACTTAATCTCTTGAAACTCAGTGCTTTCCTATGTCAAGTGATAAAGAGAAATAACATCTATATCAAGGAACATCAGGAAGACAGACTGAAAATATAAAATAACATTAGTGTTTCATAGTCAATACAGGTTGGATCAGGATTTTGTGATACTTTAAGTGACTTCTATTGGATGATTTTAAAGGCATAAAATAGTGACCTAAAGTTTAATTCAATTATTTAAGTTTAAAAATGATGTCAAAAGTTAATGGTTATACTATATGTAATGCTATCAAAGAGTAGCTTTGAATCCATGACAACAGCTAATAGTGTTTTGAGATCTAAAAAGCCATGGACATTACTCATATCTCGCTTTTACTGAAAGAAGAAAAATATTTAAAACTTTTAATACTACATTGCTTAGGAAAATTGCCTCAAATTACATTCACATCTCTAAAATTCTAGATACAGCTTTTGGTACATTGCTCATTCCAGAGAAGTGAGTGTTCTTATTTCTGAGAACAGAACATACTTTTTTCAAAGTGTTCCTTCCTAATCCAATTTTATATAGCTATTTAATATGGCTACTCGTCATGCCAGGGCTCATTTGAAAGCACTTGTTCTTAATTGTGAAAATGAACTGCGTCCCATCCGTTCCTGCCTTACATCTTTTAAGGTGCTCTGTGACGCGGATATAGCCTTGCATTCACATCCTCTCTGCCACTCCTTTATACCTTCCCACTTTAATGCTGTCTCTTCAACGTTAGCTGCAAAGTGGTTCCAGCGTATGTCTGATACAATTTTCTAATGACTGATGCATTATTCTCACTACTGATTTGTCAGCAGGACTGCCATCTGTGCCTGAGAATTCAAAATGAACTGAACTGTACGCTTTAATGGAGCTTGAGGGAAAATGGAGAATTAAAAGGAATCTAGTTCTGTCTATTAATTTCTGATATTTAAATTCACAGCAAAATAATTGTGGAAGGAAATGAAGTTACATACGATTTTAAATCAACACTAAAAGAAACTTGACCAATTTTTATGAATTAAAAAATACATGTCTTGACTATTTGTATGGATATCGGTATATCTGTTTGTCACCTCATTCTTGTGAAGCTAGAAATGTTCGAGACACTTACGTGGGAAATAGAGAGGATACAGCTAAAGATCAAGACTCTTAGTCTACAGCATAATTTATCTATGTATGGAATTTGGTCACATTGGTAGGCTTATATTGTCATTTCTATCCTTTGTATATGCTTATCTATAATATAGTGGACATTTCAATTTACAATTAGAAGGCAGATCACAATTGGAGACATGGATTAGAGACAAAGAAAATTAATTTAGTAAAGTTTCAGAGGTTGAAAGAATTATCCAACTATTTTATCAAATGACTTATTACTTATGAAAAATACTTTCTTTTAAAAAGACATTTTAGTTATATTTATACCATTTTAGTTATGTATAATTATTCTCTTTTATTCTGTTGCTCTTCAGTTGGCCAGACATTGGATCCCCATCAGATGGAGTTATATATAAGGGAAGATGGCTAAGTTAGTAAAATGCAGGGACAATAATTTATATATCCTGTATCCATGTTAAAACCAGGATGTAAGGGCAAGCACTTGTAATCCCAGGGATAATGGAGTATATACAGGGAAAACTTTTGGGATGTTCTCAGATCAGTGAGTGTTAGGTACAAACATGCACACATAAAAAGCTAGATAAATTATAGGTTTGGAATAGCTAACTTTTTCATTACTAATACATTGGTAATTCAAAAACACTGAAAGTAATGAAGTGAGTTAAAGGAACCAGAATGTAGTGTTAAGTTTAGTAATTTGCTCTTCAGTAGGTAATTTGTTATTCTACAACTGCAGCAGTATCTTCCTTTTTATTTATATTATTTCACCTAATATGACAAACATCCTCACTAAAGTTAAAGAATGTAAATATCCCAATAAATGCATTAAATGTACTTACTACAAAGCAGGATGAGAAATAGGAAAAAGAAAAAAGTATAAATAAGTATTAGACTTGAAGATATTTTTATATAAAACTCATGATTAGGTTCAGGCATGGTGGTACATGCCTTTAATTCCAGCAATTGGAAGCAGAGGAGGTGGATCCTTGTGGTTTCAAGTGCAGCCTCATCTACATAAAGAATTCTAGACCAGCAGGGTTATATAGTGAGGCCCTGTCTCCTAATTAGTTAATTAATCAATTCATTAATTAGTTAAATATTTGATGTGAACTATAAAGAAGTCTAGGAAAGTGGCATGTTAGGTTATATTATTTGCTGCCTGCAGTTATATAATTCAGCATTGATTTACTAGGAAACTTTACTCTTGGCTACTGCTAGACTCTATGGATCATGACTGGTTTACAAAGAGTCTGAGGCATTCAACAGCTTGTCTTAAATGCTCTTTAAAAATATATTTCATCCTTTGGATCTTTTTGCCCTAACTGGCCTGCCTTGTATGGTCTCAGTGGAAGATAATGTGCTTAGTCTTGCTGCTGCTTGAGGCATGGTATGCAGCGGTAGGCTGATGTCCATGGGAGGCCTCCCCTTTCCTGAGGAGAAGGGAAGAAAAGGTGTATTGGGAGGGAGGGGAAGTGAAAGAGAAGGGATGGGAGAAGAGGGAGGGGAAGCTGCAATGACTCCGTGTCTCTCTTCCCCTTCTTAGATGTGTAAAGCTTCATGGAGTCTTCAGCCTTCCCTGCTTATTTGATTCCCTTCCAGCTAGAGTGTGCCAAGCTTTAGTGACCATTAAACATCATGAATAAGGACACCTTCCATTTTCTGTCATGGATGTGGGAAGAATGATGCAGGAAAAAGCATGGTGGCATTGGAGGCTCTGACTTACAGTATGGAAACTCATCAGTAGAGATCATCAGAGCTTATTGTATTATGCCTTCTCCTAAGGAAAGAATGTCACATTACCAAATCTCTGCACTGTTAGGGATCAACCTGGGGCCTGTACATACTAAACCAGTGCATTACTCATTAGCTAGAGACTAGCCACTGCTCTTTGAGATAGACTGTCACTGAGAAATTTAGGCTGACTTCAATCTGGCAAGCCTCTTCCCCTATATTCTAAGTGCTGTGATTTCAGACATACATAAGGGATGACAATTGGTAGACCATATTAACTCATTCAGATGAAAAGATGAGTTTAGAATAATGATTTGATAGTGTGCTCGGAACATGTCATCTTGTAACAAACTAAAGTCATTTGAGAGGAAAGAACCTCAACTGAGACATTGCCTCCATAAAATTGAGGTATAGGCAAGCCTGTAGGGAATTTTTTTTTTTTTTTTAGTTAATGATTGGTGTCGAAGGACTCAGGTCAATGTGGATGTTGCTTGCTCTAGGCATGTATTCCTGCGTGCTATAAAGAAGAAGGCCAAGTAAGCTTTGAGGGGTAAGCTAAGAAGAAGCATTCTTCTATCGCTTTTGTTTCATTTCTTGTTTTTAGTTCACACAGAATTGGACTTTCTGCCTTGGCTTCCCTCAAAAAATTTTTTCCCAGGATGCTTTGATCACAGTGATTCCTCACAGCAATTCTAAGATAAGTGGAGACTACTGGCAGCAGAAAAGTGAAACACATTTACGACACCATGATCTAGAAACAGAAATGTAGAGCATGAAAAGCCAAAACATTTTTACCTTCTAAGAATTTTAGGTGTTACTTCTGCAAGTCTTATTTTTTCAAGTTACTATTATCTCACATAGAACTCACAGGAACACTCTGTTTATTGTTTTGTTACACACATTGTTCATTTCAGCGACAACCAGACAAGTTTTTCTTATTCACAATGCATTTGATGTCACCCACATAGAAGGGTTTCTTTTCTCAGAATGAACATGCTCAGACAACAATCTGCATCTGAAACTGCTCAGATGTAATGATCATAACTATAAACAAGATTATATTCTCCTACATGTAGCCAAACATAGCTTTCTCACTATATATGCAAACTTTCTCCAGAGTCCTCAACTATCAAATTATGAAACTAATTTTTACCCGTTTAATACATAGTTTCTGTTATCATCTGTGTCGTTTAATCCTCAAACTGGCCACTGGACCGCTCTCCTTTACATCTTTATCATACATTTTAAAAATTCATGTACTACTTTTCAAAACATGTCCCCTTAGTAAATTGGAGGTACCAGGACAGGTCTTAGGTTTCATAGTTGTCTGTGGACATAGTTGCTTCATTCATATGGTAGAACAGCCAGTTCTCGTGGTTGAATTCAACCAACAAATGAGTCTCTCTTGCTAACACATTATTGAGTCAGTTAATATATGAAATATCTAGGCAAAGGTGAGTGTGACTACAAGTTCAACAGATACATTTAATACATTTATGTAAATAAAGAATTTACTTGTCTATTGGAATGGGCTTTCCTCAGGATAAATTAGAGTCCTAAATTCTGTGAGATAAAAATGTATATGGCAGGTTAGCCTAATGTTATTTTCTACACAATCTTGTATGATTTGTCAAACTCATTACCCTTCAGTAATTTAATAGAGTTCTTATTCATCTTTGCCTTATGTTTTTTATATCACAGTATAATTGCTTTCTTCTAACATCAAAATCGCAGCAAAGCCTTCACTTCATTTGATTACATGGTAGAAATGAATTCATTCTATTGCAGAATAAATATGAGTGCTTTAAATCATGCAAAAGTGTTTGTTTATTGGAAAGAGATTTTAATGAAGTGAGGCTAGTGATTTTCATTTTCATTCTTGTCCATTTTTTAAGCAAATAGACAGTGTTCATCAAAACACACCTAAAGTTTGACTGATTTGAACTAAAGAGCTTCAGATAAAAAAGTTAAAAACATTGTCTGAGTAAAATTAAAGTTTATATCAATGAAATAGAAAACATCAGTATGTACTGTAGGATAAAAGTAATACTTATAATGTATTATAATTATGATTAAGCAAATTTATTCTTGTTGCCTAGTGATTCATTATGTGGGGAAAAAGACATTTTGAACTATCTCAAAAGTGTTTACTACCTTTTGGTAGCTACTTCAGTAACTTAAAATTAAGGTAGGAGAAAATTCATGTTCGTGGTCAGTGTAGGCACAGAGATGAACACCTTGTCCAGCACTCCACACTTGCAGTGTATGCTATAACTATGTAAACAGTTCAGTAGCACAGACTGAGTGTCTGAAACTATGTGACAGCTGTTGACTCAGAATAACCATATGAACAAAGACCATTGTTTATAAAAGCAAACCATGAAAAAATATAGTGCCCCAAAAGGACAGTGTTAAAGAGAGAAATTCCAATGGAGAATTGTATTCCCTATGATGTCATGATATGGTCCCATAAATATCATACTTTTATATGCTTCCTATGAATAAAATATATACAATATGCTTGCAGCAAAAGCAGAAAAATCATATTAATTCTCTCTTTCATGCATACACACACACACACACACACTCACACGCACACGCACACGGACACACATGTAGCATAGACAGAAAGAATAGAAAAGGTTGAATCTATTCACTACTGTTGGACTGTTTGGTTGTATAATGTTTTGAGTAATGTAACTAAACAATAATGCTCCACAAACTAGATCAGAAGAAACTTTAAATTATCTTTTCTTTATCTTTGTTCAATATATATCTTATTATATAAAACGAAAACTTTAAGGCAATATAGATAGAAATATTCAGTGCATGAATTTTAGAATCCAGTGCTCTCTAGGGACTAAGTATTCCATTCATTGTATGTTCTGATGTCTGAGAGGAGAGAGCATGAGCTTGATTAAATAAACTTAAAAACAGCAAAACCAAAAACATTAAATTATTATCGAAATAATTTCAATTACTTCAAATTCAACTTGAAAATATGGTTGCTCTTTTGAGCCTTTTCAAATTAATGGGTTGATAGCCACCTAAAATTTCAGAACACCACTCTTATGGTGTACTTGATGTCACAAAAGAAATAGTCAGTTCATGTACACACCATGGATCACTATGTGTTATTGACAATTGAATATTTGATATTTTATTGTGATGTAGCAGTTGAATTTTTGACTTTAAGTAATTTTAATTGTGATCACTGTTGAACAACCATGTATGTCTAACAGCACAATTTTAAGCAGAGATAGAACTAATACCCAATTTTAATATCTATTTATCCACTTACATATATTATATTCTGGAAAAAGATCACATGATATTGTAAGTACGCATCTAATTTTCAAACCATCAGCAGTCTATGTGTACAGTAAAATTTTTTGTGCAGTGATATTTTGTGAAAGGCAAGTGTTTTTATAATAAATCTATATTACAGACTATAAGCACTGTGGGTTTTATTTTTTAACATATAATTAGAAAAAGATGTAAAATTTACTATACCATTTTAACTTAGAGGTTTAAGGCACATCTGTTTTTATATAATGCTGAGAAATACTATGTTTAAAATTAGATCAAGAAGTAAAAAGTAATATGTAGCTCTGTCATGTACATGAATTCTATGCTCAGAATATAAATACTGAGCACATGATAATTGCCTTCTGGACATTGCATATGTCCCACCGATGCTCAACATTGACCAGAATGCATCCCTTCTAATCTTATCATAAAAAGAAATTTAGTTTCTGCTGAGAAGGAATCAACAAAAAGGAAGTTTTAATCTTCTCATAACTCCAATAAATACATGCTTAGAAACCCTAATACTTAGTGTTCTGATGTAAGATATGATTTTATATATAGCAATTATTTAGTTTTCTGACAAAAAAATCCATGCTTTTTTTTTAAAGGTATATATTAATTAATTTTTGGAAGTATACAACTTTTTTATGTTTTAACACTTCAATTTTAATATTGTTTATAGGATACAAGAACTCAATCATTAACAACAATTTAGAGTACATAAAACTTCAAAATGAAACAAGTAAACTGCTGTATGGCAATGTGATCTACTTATAATAACCTCACCAACAAAACAAACAAACAAGCAAACAAACAATCCATTAGATAGAGATAGAGATAGAATTGTATTCTGGGTTTTAAAACAATATGGATAATTAGGGAAGTATTTGCTGCTAACCTGAGTGAAATTAATTTGTATTATGTCTAAAATAGTTCATAAGAGAATTCATAGAATAATGTTGAGTAGTTTAAATTTATTATTTGATCATTTTAAATCAAATTGAATATTTATTCAAATATTAACAGCAAAACTTGTTCAAAAAATTAAAAAGAAATAGTTTCTATAAGAAAGTTCTGGAAAAGAATACTTTAATCAGGAGTTACAAAAAAGTAATGTCTAAATAAGTAATCCAAAGAGTGAGTCCACTCAATTCAGTAAGAACATATATACATTATATATATATATACATTTGTGTGTGTATGTATGTATACACACACATATATATGTATATATATGATTACACAATGCACATCAGTGTACAGAATCATCAAAATTTGTAAAAAGTGGTAATCCACATATAGACTATGAAGAAAGGAAAAAACAGTACAGTGAAGGTAGTAATTTTTATAATCAAAACAAAAATAGATAAAGTGTTACATTTAACCTTAAATATTTGTAGTTAAAATGTAAACATTAAGAAAATCTGTGCTCAACTATGGCCACATAGATAGATGGCCAGAGAAGAACAGAAGTACTAGAAATATATAAGAAGTAATAATTTCGAAATTACTGGTTATAGAAACTGAAAATGTATCTACAAAAGAGCAAATAATTAATAATACACAGGTGCTTTTCAAATATTTATGAATTATTTATCTCTACATATATACATACATACATACATACATACATACATACATTCATACATACCTTCTACTTATTTTCTTTCATTGACTAATAGAATATTCTGAGTAAAAAATGTAGATTGGACTTCACAATGGCTTGACACTTAAGAGCATATTATCCCAAAGCCCATATAGGAAGTCAGGCTTTTTGCAAAATCCTGTAACTATATCTCCCATGGTTCTGATACCCTTGATCAGTGCCTGAAAGTGCATAAATCTACACATGCATGCATTCATGTGTAATAATCATTTTGGATCAAAACTTTATGAATGGGAATATAATTTTTTTTTTTTTTTGGTTTTTCGAGACAGGGTTTCTCTGTATAGCCCGGGCTGTCCTGGAACTCACTCTGTAGACCAGGCTGGCCTCGAACTCAGAAATCCGCCTGCCTCTGCCTCCCGAGTGCTGGGATTAAAGGCGTGCGCCACCACCGCCCGGCGGGAATATAATTTAGTAAGAGAGAAATTCCATACCTTATGGTTCCCTTGAATTCAAACTCCACAGAAAACGCACAGCAAAGACAAAGAAAGCTAGACATTACGTTCAAGACACAAACATATTATCAAGTAATTAAAACACCAAGCTCAGCGTATTAGTATGCATTGGAATCAGTTGAAACAATCAAATTTAATTTTGTCCATTTAAAAGTGAAAAAAACACATTATTCATGGGAGTGAAAGATGTGAATAGGAAAGCAAGATTCCTTGACAATGCGAAACATGGCAAGAATACCTAATAATACTGAAAATTTGATTTAATAATTCTATTCCTGGAAGTCATTACTGGATGTTAGTGCACATAAACACAATAATATCTCAATATGGGTATTTATTGAAGCAGCAATTGTTCTGACAAACAGAACATAAAATAATAGGATGAATAGTTGTTGTCTACTGAAAGTACAATAGTTGAAAATGGCTTATATATACAATGAAGTATTATTTTAATATTTCAAAATTAATTTATAAGTGTACCTATTATCTAAAGATTTACTACAAGCTAGGTGTACTGGCCTATAATCCAAGATACTTGAGAGGCTAAAGCAAAAGTGAAGCACGTTTAAGTATAGCCTGAGTGGTAGAGTGTGGAGGACACTGTTTCAATCTACAGTATGGGAGAAGAGTTTTGTTTTGTTTTAATAGCTATTTTAATTTTTTTAGAGTATAACTGCGTAATTTCTTCTTTTCCATTTTTCTCCAAACCTTCCCATGTACCCTACCTTGCTCTTTCAAAATCATGATGATTTATTCATTAGTTTTATTACATACATATATATACATTTCTAATTACATAAATATATAACACACAAATAAATCTATTTAGTATGTATAGTGTTACTTATATTTGTGTTTTTAAGGCTGACTCTTTGGTATTAAATAACCAAGTGGTTTCCTCTTCCCAGGAAAAGGCTATTTTTCTTTCTAAGCATTCCTTAGTTTCGTGTAGGAGTGTGTGAGTGTGTGTGTGTATGTGTGTCTGTGTGTGTGTGTGTGTGTATTGTTGAGGCCTCCTATAATACTCAGACATATTAACATTATCATATCTTGTTGTTGTCTTTGTTCAACTCGTGATGAGGCAGTCAGGTTGGTGAGACTTTATGAATGTAGCTTCTGACATACTGAGGAGGCTCTCGAAGCAATCTCCCTGAAACTCTGGAGTTTAAAATCTTTCTACCCTACCTTCAAACACAAATCACATATAAAAGAAAAACTATCAGAATAACAGTGGAAAACTGTCATTGTGTTGGGTTTGCAGTACAATCACTCCATAAATCAATCTGGTGATTCTCAGAAAACTGGAAGTAGTTCTACATGAAGACCCAGCTATACAATTCCTGAAAAGATTTTCTACCATGCCACAAGGACAAATGTTCTATCTACTGTGCTCATAGCACTCTTGTTCATAATACACAGGAGCTGGAATCAACCCAAATGTCCCTCAACTGAAGAATGGATATAGAAAATATGATTCATTTACACAATGGAATACTATTCAGCTATTAAAAATGAGGACATCATAAATTTTGCACGCAAATGGATAGAATTAGAAAATATCACCCTGAGTGAGGTAACCCAGACCCAAATAGACACAAATGCTATGTACTTATTGACAAGTGGATATTATGCAAAAAGTGCAGAATACCCATGATACACCTCACAGACCAGATGAAGTTTAACAAGAAGGAAGCCCCAAGTGTGGACGATTAAATCCTACTTAGAAAAGTGAAGAACAGAACCATGGAATGGAAGAGAGAGGGAGGGACCTGGGTGGGAAAAAGGAAAGGGAGGGGAAAAGGAGGGCATGATCATGTATGGGAGGAGACTGAAGAGAAGCCCAGAGGGCCAGGAGAATGAATGGAATAATGTAGCTGGGTGGGGAGAGTGTTGGTAGGGGACCTCTCCATAATATGTAGTTTTGAAAGTACTTAATCTTATATCATAGATCTGCTTACATTAAATCACTTATAATTTATCTACAATAACATAATTATATAAGGAAATATTCTTCACTCAAATTTTAGAATTATTATCAATAACTATGTTCCAAACTTTTAATTTTTCCATAGTGACACTTAAAAAAGCTTTGATTACAAAGTAGACTTTCATCCATCTTGGAAATTTGAGGGGTACGTCTATTAACTACAGTATAATAGTCAGATACTGAAGGCTATATGTGGTTTTTATCTGAATAAAGAAAAAGTTTATATCCATGGTGCAGATGCAGGACATGCATGACAGAGAATCAAAGCTGTCAACAGAGGGAGAAATCTTAGATATTTTAGCTTGAGCTGAATAAAGACAAAGAGATATGTTGTGTACCATATCCTATTGAACATTGAAAACACAAACTTGTCTCAGTTTTATGGGACAAAGGAAAGAATCAATGAGGGTAAGGGTAGGGAGAACGGAGTGGGAAAAGGGAGGCAGAGCTGGTTTGATGAATTTACTTCTCCAAAACAATGGATATAGGATCTAATTAGCTACAATTTTAAGACTGTCCATTTGAGGATTGAGGTCTCCCAGCTGTCCTACCTAGAGTCAGCTTATCCTTTTGATAGATTTATGCCATGAGGATGACACTCCAATAAAGAGAAGAATAAAACCCTGGTACCATAATATTTGCCAGTGAAGGGACTTTCCCGAAGAATAGATCCTTGCATTCTAGCATACATGCTGAGTCTGTGTTTGTTTAAGTTATTAAAAGGTATGCACATTTTAGTCTCCCAAGCGTCCCACCTAAAGCCTAATTTAAAGGATAAACATCTATATCATGCTGATAAGGTCATTACCAAAATATACTGTTAAACTGCTATTAAGATGTTTCTGTTTGCTAATTTTCCTTCTTACTAATTTGAAACATTAAACTGTATTATCATATGGAAAGCTGATCATGCAAATTTGTTTTTTCTTTAAGGACTAAAGAAAATCTTTATCCTATAAGCTGAAAGAGAGAGAGAGAGAGAGAGAGAAAGGAAAAGAAAATGTGAATCAATAGTGTGAACAAATTCTCTATTTAGCATATAAATTCAGTGACTAACATGAATCAAGTGAAATACAGGTTAAGCTGTTATAATATATATATATATATAAAATTATATATTATAATATATATATTATAGTTGTAACATTTTCCAGGTATAGATGAATAAAAATATCCAAAATATTAAGAAACAATATATGTCTTTTCAAACTATTGAAATATGTTTGAACCAAACTGTGCCAATTTCCTATATGTTGAATTATTATTTTTTAAAAAATCAGGTATCAGATATCTTTCCCAAAGTTTCAAATCATGTGTGTTTTCACATTTTATGCTTTAAAACATGTCTTTCTGGAGTAAAAAGAAGTATAAGCATTGAGGAAATGATGCTAAAAAAGTAGGCCAGGTTCAAAATTCAAAATAAATTTGGAAATACCTTGTAAATTACGAATTGTAAAAATTCAACTGTCAAAGGAGCCCTGGGAGCTTGGCCTCAGCTTTTCAGTCCGCTCTCATGGTCTGTTCCAGTCTCATCCTTCTTCTTCCATTAACTCTAATAAACAAATACTGTAAACATTGAACATTCAGTTTTGTGATTAAACATTTACTCTGACTCGCATTTATTTCTTTAAAGAAACTCATCAATTGGCTGGGTTTCATTTTCAGCCATGATTCTAAAAGATGTTTTAATTAAAAGTAAATCCAAGAGTCTAAGAAGATACCTCAATTAGAAGTTTACCAACTAAAACAAACACCACACCACAGCAGCTATTGCAGAATGAACTAACTGCAGAAACAATTTTATTCCACAGAAGGTAAACTGGATTTTATCCACTTAGGAAATATGCACTTCACACTGAGTTTATTTGGCTTTGTCTCATTCATCTAGCAATATTGTATCTTTCTAAGAAAGTAAATTAAAATTAGGACAAAAGCAGCACTTAATTTGAGCACCATAAAATGATTTGTAGCATAGGATATTTATTTTTCCTGTGCAGAGCTGTAATAAGAGTCAATTGTAACTTTCTCCATCTACAAATATTAGAAAATTGATAGCAGAAACTGTCTAATTACCTTAATTGCTTCATAGTTTGTATTTTTATCTTCTATTATTGTTTTGTTTTAAGATCCTAACTTCTAAAATCTAGATGTTCCCATTTCTTCAAAAATTTATTCAGAATTTTTTACCAAGTACCACTAGAAATCATCAAATAGACAATGTCTGTAAGATTTTGGCATATGGAATTCAATAGCCATCTAACATATGATTAGTTCACAGTTTTGTTGAATTAGTCAATCTGTTGGAGAGGAAAAATAATGGAGAGGCAAAAAGTACATACTCAGTACTCTGGCTGTATATCATGTTTCAATTATTTCTAGATGTGTTTACTTCATCTATAAACTGGCAAAGATGTCATGAGTCACACCAATACAAACATCTAGAGTTATATTTAGTACAAATAGCACAGTGTATTATACTATTGGTTTCTCTTTTTCTTAGGTATTCTATCCTAAAATTCAGGAAAAAAAACAATGTTATGCATATAAAATCTAAAATTTATAATCACTTAGTGCATCTGTACAATAATGTCAAAGTCTTGGCAGTTTTACATGAATTTTGTCAAAGCAAGGATTTTTTTTTCTCAAGTATATAATGGGTTGGAAATGATAAACACATTCTATGTATTCACGTACTCAAAAGGAATAGACATTTTCCAATCTATATCACTTGAATTTCCCCATGTCTATTTTCTCTGAAAATTACACTCTAAATTATGGCAAGAATGAATGGGTTAGGCTTACTTTGCTTTGTGTTATTTACTCCAAATTGTTCTATCTTTGAGAGAGACTGGATTAAAATTGGGACAAAAATCAACAGATCTTTTTATAGTTGAAAACAAAGGTTCATGTCCTGTATTTATTCAAAGTAGGGCAGCCTCATTTTGTTTCTTAATGTGAGACTGACCTGATGTAAAAACTCCACTAAGATTGTACTGAGGAATCTGGTCAACTGGCAAGTACTCTGGTTTCTATACAGATGTTTCTCACTTACTAATTATAAAATATTGAACTATAGCAAATATGTAATTATGAATTCTTTAACTGTATAATGATAAAATTTCTTTGAATAAAAGACCATTTAGGGCAATGCTGGATCAAAGTATAATTATATCATCTAATAAGCAAATTGTAACTATTATGATGGTTATTCTTTTGTCACAGCAACAGTTATTCCACCTGATTGAGTTAGACACATTTTGGTTGACATTATTAACCTAATAATTAGAGATATCAAAGTGGATTAAATTTTTTTTCTAAAACTGGTTAAATCATTTTTTCTGGTTCTTTATAAAATCAAAAATATTGTTTGCAAGTCATTCTCTAGTATCAAATGTTTCATGAACATCACTGACAGAACAAAGTGACTTCATACTGACTTCATATGTATAATGTATTACTTGAGCCCTACTTTACACATATGAAAGAGTGAATAACATTGTGTTAAATGGTAAACAATGTTTCTTTCACTCTTCTCCATGCCCCATCTCTCTATCTTTGTGACTATTTCTTTTTCTCTGACTTATCTGCTTCTATGTTTCTGTCTCTCTCCATATCTTTGTCTCTGTGTCTCTCTCTGTATCAGCCTGTCTGTATGACTGTCTCTCTTTTTTGCTCTCTGTCTCTCTCTTTTGCTCTCTGTCTCTCTCTCTGTCTTTCTCTCTCTGTCTCTGTCTCTCTCTCTGTCTGTCTGTCTCTGTCTCTCTCCCTCCCTCCCACCTCTCCCCCTCTTTCTATTTCTCTCTCTGCATTCTCCATGCTTGTAGTTTGCTTTCTGTGATTGATAATTGTAAAATAGCCTCCTATGCTTTGTCATACATTTTCAAGTAGACGATAACATTGAAAATATGGTTTGAACTCAACGGTAAAGTGAAATTGTTATCTAAATATTAAATTTCAGATTCTTTCTTACTTTGAACTTGATAAGATCCTGGTAGAATTAATATACTATACCGCAGCACAATGAACTTTACTGGAAGACATTCTGATTCTTTGAATCTGGGAGTACTTGTCAGTCTTCATTTGTAAACAAGATCTCTAGTTATCCTAGGTAGCTCTAGACTTTTCTGATGAAAAATCATCACAGATTATGGCTTGATAAGATGTCTGCAACATTGGATGAAAAGAGAGACTCATATTAGTAAATGCACTAGAGCAGACATTTGCTCATTATCACAGTGGTTCTCAGTATGCTGAGATTTTATTTAATTGGGTCATTCATTAATTGAGTCAGAAGTCAGAAAACCAGAGTCCTAAAAGTTATATACCCTTAGACTAAGAATACGCAGGAAATATTAAACTAACCCTAATCTAGGTAGTACAAAGAAACTCCACATTTTATCCTGAGGAACTAACACTCTGGTACATATTTCACCTTCACTAACTGAATTGATGTTCAATAGAACCATGAAGCATATAATGAACATGCTCTATTTAGGGAACTTAATAAAAGCCAAAATTTTTGCTAATTGGAGACCTTGTTGCATTTTCTGTCCCAATGTGTGAATGTTTCCTCATCCTCATATATAGCATCCCATTATTGAAACACAAAACAATGCAAATAGGTAACATTTTACCTTTTAGGAGGTGAGAGAAATAAACAGAGAGGAATTTATGAATAATAATGCATGTAAACTACAATCCAGCCTATAAAGGACTACTTGATAGGAATTTAGAGACATGCTGCTTTCATTTTTTTCCAGAGGCATATATTATTATCTGAACTATACGAAGATGAAATTTAGGAACATTCTACTTCCAATTTGAGTGTTAGAGAACAGGGAACCAGAAGTCTCTAGGGTTATACTTATTAGATCTTAATCCTCCCATGAATATAGTATATCAAAATTGAGGCCTAGCATCAGGTTTAAGAGAAATCAAATCCAGAATCACTAAATTATGCAGATATATTCAACCATAGACCACATAGTGGAATTCATTTATGTACTGTTTGTCCAAAATTAGTTTTGTGAATTTTTCAGGTTTTTCGAATGCATTTTAGTTTTTCTCTGGTGATTTCATATGCATATAACATGTGTCTTGATCATATCATCATCCAATTCCTTAAACACTAACTAACCCCCACATAGTACCCAAGACATTTACCACCATCATGATTTCTATCTCTCCCTCCATCCTCCTTCTCTCCCTCCATCCTCCTTCTCTCCCTCCTTTTCTAACAAATTGAGTCAAATTATTTCTATCTGATCAGTCACTGCCCTATATAGTTTGCATGACTTTGTGGAGGTGTCAATAACTGCTGTAAGTTTATGGGTACAGCAGCTACATTATGTGTAGAAGTCAGCATGTAACAGCACTCTTCCACATCCTCCAGCATCTATACTTGTGACAATCCCTCTTATGTGATGTAGGTATGTGGGGATGTCATAATATGTGTCCTTTATAAGGCTGAACATCCAATAGTCACTTGCTCTCTGTATTCTGACAAGTTTGGGTCTCAATGTTGTTTGCTGTCCACTTCTACAAGCTTCTCTGGCCAAAGGTTGGGTGTTGCGCCAATCTATGGGTGTAAGCATAAATATTTGGAAGTCTGTTTGACAGTGTATCCACTCAACAAAATATCACTATTAGTTTTACTCCTAGTGAAGTATGATCATAAACCTCTAAGGCTTATAATATTCTGATCCATGGAGTTCTGACTAGGTTTTCCACTCCAAACATGAATTCTCTATTTTAGAGCAGTCTCAGATGAAAGCCTGTTGTTGGCTATTCTTATATCTTTCAAGTCTATGTTGCACATCTTACCTAGCAGATCTGTAGTGTAGTCCTGAAGTTTCACTGCTGGGTCCTTGATTTTTCTTTGTGTAATATGTAGCACAATTTGGTCCTATGAAACTGTTAAGGATAAAGTTCTTTTCAGGTATGGCTTGATCTCCATATTCTGCAGCCAAAGTATGTTCAGCAAGAGAGCAATATGGATTTACCATTTAATTTTCATAGATTTCCAAGAGCACTGACAACTTCCTTTGTTGTTTAGAAGGCTATGTGGCTCTCCTGCCCATACATAATTGGTAGAGAGGTTTCCAGTACTGGTATTCATTCCAACATGGTACATGTACCCAAAGTCCTTTAGAAAAAATTAGCTTACAAAGTAAGGGGTTTCTCCAAGGGAGAATACACACACACACACACACACACACACACACACACACACACACACACTTACACATATAAATGTGAATCCTCGGAAATATGTACTAGGATCCACATATAAGGCATATAAAATGAATTTGTTTTGCTGGGTCTGGGTTACCTCACTTAGTATAATATTTCTACTAGTATTCAAAATTTCATGTTTCTACACGTGAACAAAAATTTCAATGTCTATATTACCTTAGTTTATATATTCATTTATGAGTTTATATAGATGTAAGATGATTTTATTTCTAGTTCTTTTTATCAGAGGATAAGTGAATATTGATGTACAAATATTTTTCTAGAAATATTGGGAATCCTCTGTGAACATGCCCAAGAATGTTGTATTGGATTATATGACCATTCTATGTCTGATATTTTGAGAAATTTCCATAGCAATTTCTATAATAACCACAGAAATTACACTGTCCCCCAAATGGTGATTAGAGATTCACCTTTTCCACATATTTCTAAACACTTCTCATTTATTTTTTGTAATGGTAGCCTTTCTGACTAGTGTGAGATAGACTCTCAAAAGTATTTTGAATTATGTTTCATGATGGTGAAGAAAATAGAAATTATTTGTAATTGTTAACTAGTCTTTACATTTCTTCTTTTGATAACTCTCTGTACAGTTCCATAGCCCATTTATAACTGTTTATATGATTATAACATTTGGGTCCTTTAGTTTCTTTTTAGAGCTTAGATTCTATCCTAAGTTTAATACATGACTTTCAAGCTTTCAGAAGTTTTCTTCTATTCTATAGGTTCCCTCTTTACTTGATTGATAGTGTCCATTGATATAAAACAGCATGATTAAGCACAATGTCTCCCACTGAAACCCAATCAGGCAGTTCAGTTATGGGCAGGGGATCCAATGGCAGGCAACAGAGTCAAATACAGCCAATTGTTAGGGAAGCCACATGAAGACCAAGCTTCATATCTGCTACAAATGTGTAGGCAGCCTAGCTACAGCCTCAGCATTCTCTTTGGTTGGTGGTTCAGTCTCTGTGAGCCTTCAATATCCAAGATTAGTTGACTCTGTAGGTAGGTCTTGCTATCTTTAACTATTCTGGCTTGCTCAATTCTGTCTACAAATCTTCCACAAGCTCCCTGATTTTCGACTGTGGGTCTCTCTATCTGTTTGCATTTGTAGCAGAATGGAACTTCTGAGGAGACAGTTATGCTAGGCTCTTGTCTGCAAGCACAGCAGAGTATCATTAATAGTATCAGCGGTTGGCTTTCTCACATGGTTAGATCTCAAGTTGGGCCAGTCTTTGGTTGGCTATTCCCTCAATGTCTCTGCTCCATCTTTATCCCTGCATTTGTAGGTGGGACAAATTTTGGGTTGACAGATTAGTGGGTGGGTTGGTGTCCTTATCTATCCACTGGTGTCCTTGCCTGGCTACAGTAGGTAACCAGTTCAGGCTCCAAATCCCCCACTGAGAAATGTACAAGATATCTGTGGGTGATTGACTTTCCATGCACATGTGATTCAAAATGTAGCATCTAAGACTCTTCATCACCTTTATGAACATTGAGTTGTCATTTGCCGGGCAGTGGTGGTACACACCTTTAATCCCTGTACTTGGGAGGTAGAGGCAGGCAGATTTCTGAGTTCGAGGCCAGCCTGGTCTACAGAGTGAGTTCCAGGACAGCCAGGACTACACAGAGAAACCCTGTCTTGAAAAACCTATATATATATATCTTTAGTTATCAGTTTGAATTTTTTAAATGAAACCAGAATCACAAAATCTATATATGCAGCATGGTGAGTTTGCCTTGCGACAAGAGAGAAGTATACATCAATCAAACAGCTGTTGTCTTTCTATGAGCACAGGCAGGCATTCAGATTTCATCCTGGATATGAAAGAATACCACTAAATCAACCTTACAATCTAGAAATGATGAAGTTTTGAATTTAAATGTTTCTTTTAAAGGAAAACAATCAAGATCATTTGTCCAAAGTGGCAGTCACTACCGTGGAGTTAAATTCACTGCTAATAATTGTTAACTCATTTTCCAAGTGGAGACAAAGTGGAGAAACCAGAACAGAAAAAATTAGAGCAAAAAGGTTCATGTTCTGGGTCATAAAAAATAATTCTCCATTGAACAAAATGGAAGAGTCCACGGAATCCAAAGGAAAGAAAGAGGTAGTAGTAGAGGAAAGAGGAGAGGGTGGAAGTAAGGGTACTGAGGGAGGAGTTTAAGAAGAAGATTCTCTACCTAGGGATCTTTAGATAACAGTATTTCCTACTGGGTGTCTGTGTACGAATGTGTGAATTTCAGAGTGTTAAAAGCATGGAGATAATAGTCAGTTGACTGAGATAAAGGAAACACCTATTCTGTGTAGGTGTGACCCAATTAGAAGTATTTTTTTTTTTAAAAGATGCAGTCATTCAAAGACAAGATTTCTTCTGAGGAAAAAATGAAAGAAAAGGCTAGTAAAATTTAAAGCATAAAATGAATAGTACCATTTTGTGGGAATCATCTGAGAGAGATGCTGTGGGATAAAGGTAGAAGAGCAGGGAACCCAGATACTGCCATGTTCATTGATGAAATTATTTTCCAAAAACCCTGAGAAAATTATTGTTCTCAAACCCTGAAAGTCTAGATGTGCCTAGTCAATAATTTGAATTTGGTGTTTTCAGACTGAGTAAAGAGCCTAGATGTGCCTCATTCAGATTCTGGTTTGTGCAAAATTTAAGATACTTTCTTTTTAAACTCTTAAACATGTTATAATTTGTTGTGTGGAGCCCAGGCTCCTTTGAGTACTTTTCTCTGAATTGTGAGTATAATTTTAATTTAAAGTTGACAGTGGAAATCATCTACATAGTAGGGCAATGATTATGCACTATTTTAGTATTCCTTATCAGACACTCAAAGATAGGTGGCTTCAAGTGGTGCTCTAGTTAGGCACACCAGATAACTGGCAAAAATAGTTATAGCTTCTCCTGTGCTACATGACGGAGCTCAACTCCAGCATTTTTTGGCATCTACGTATCCAAAGAGCATAGCCATTGTAATTACCTCACTCTATAGGAGTAATGGAAGCACAAGTAAGATTAATAATTTGTTCAGGATTACAAAACTAATACATAGCAAACTATTTAAAGACAGTTTAAAATTCTGTGGAGCTTGGTTTTACATTATGAGAGTTTAAACATTTACATTCAGCTCCTCCTGACACAACTTGGCAGAATGTTATCTGAGCTCATGCTGCTACATGCCCCTCACCGCCTCTCAGTTCTTTGATAACTTTCAGAATTTTCACTTTGTAGACTTTCATCCATATTGAAAGAATATTTCATGAGAGTTACAATGATTAATAACTCTGAGGAGCTATGCAGAAACCAAAGATGACAGCTGTCAGCAACTTGAAGAAATACACGTGTGAAGGCAGTGCTTGAACATGAGCCTTTACAGAGGAACATGTCAGTTCCAAGGCTTCTCATTCATAATTGCAGGTGTCAAGTGTTCCACATCAAGAGGAAAACTATCAAAATCCATATGGAAGTCAATGTTATATGATTTTCAATATTGGCATTTTTATGCATTTTAGTAATATATAAGCATGATTAATCAGTATCTATTTCAGAGGTTTCTAGTTAGCTACTAAAACTACAAGGAATACAGTAATTTTTGTGGGTTGTGCTGATTATAAGGTAATTATAAAAAAATCCAATATATTTGGGAAGAGACTCAGAAGACACACAGAGAATAAAATATCAGCCAGATAACATGGCAGTTCATCACAGTGAATCAAGTGTGGTCATGTCACTAATTTAGAAGATCCTTAGAGGATACACAGATTTTCTTGTCTAGTAGCAATTAGTAAAATTCATGTCTTTCAGGATGGTATAATGCTCAAATTACATTTTATATGAGATTTACTTTACATGTTTGGGGATAGTTCCTATCACAAGTTTACATAATGATCCATTCATTTTTAATGTATAATCCATCACTACATCTTGCTGTTTATGCTTTTTTATGCAGTAATGTGCATTCTTCATCTTCAAAAATCATGCATATTCACTTAAATATGGAAGTGTTGCAAAATCCTGCTTTTAATGTAGCAGTCTACCATGTTTGGATAGCTCTCCAAACTCAGCACAAAATGGAGGACTCTGGTCCTCAGCAGGGCCTCCCCCTTTCCACTGACATTATCTGTCTCTAAGCATAGGTGCCTGGCCTTGTGGAGGTTGACCATGCACAGAGATTCTTGTGAATGCTGAATGATTCAGCACTTAATTTCCACTGTGCCCTTTCCTCTTTAAATAATTAGGTATTGTGTTATGACCAATCAGCTCTTCCTGTCCGTAACCCCAAAAGCCCTTCTATACTCTACCCCTGAAAAAATAATGGAGAGCTGTCTGACAGAAGGAGTATCTCTAGAAGTTCTTCTCTCATACTTCTGTCTGAACCCTGCTTGCAGCTTGGCTGGTGACCAATGACTCCTGAGTAAAGGGTGATCCAAACAAAAACAGTATTGAATTTCTGGCATGACTTGCACATCAATATATTGCAAGTAAAAACACGCAAAATTTGACGTATGTGTTGTGAATTGCATCATGGATGTTTTAGCTTAAAAATATCTATCTCTGTGTCTTTCTCTATTTCTGTCTATTTCTCTCTTTCTCCATTTCTATATATTTATATCATTTATATCTATATGTCTGTCTGTCTATCATCTATCTATCTATCTATCTGTCTGTCTGTCTGTCTATAGATAGTGTATAAATATGTATTTCGATGCATAAATGAGTGTATGCATAATATAAACTCTGTAAATTGGTGAGTGTATATTGGTGGGTAACATTAAAAGGACTATAATACAGTAAAATGAAATCAGACTACATGATAAGTGGTTGATATGTTTTCAGGTAAACACATGCATCTCAGTTTACTTTAAAGTTCAATGATCTAGTTTTCTATTCCAATCTTAAAAATTCAAGTACAATTCCCTCAAAACAGAATTTATATTAATGTGAAGCCTTTTCATATGTAGAAAAGAATCTAAAATGTCTCACTGAACATAAGTTTTATATTTAATTCTGAAATTTTGAGTCAATGAAATTTAAATAACAATTTTTCTATTAATTAAAATATTTATTCATATTATATCCTGATCACAACCCCCTCCTCCCACTTTTCCCCTCATATAGCTCTTTCCCTCATCCAACTCTGTTCCTCTACATATTTATACATTTTATAAATTTTATTGCTGTCTTTGGCTAAATGTATCAGTTCCTCTGCCTTGTCTTCAAGCATCAATATTCCATCTTCCTTATGAGCCATAATATTACTGAAGCTTTCTACTTAGATATTTTTAAGGACTTACTGATTTTTTAAAAATCATTTCCAGTATCATTTCACTTTGGTTTTTCTTTAGCATTTCTGGTTATTAAATTTCACTTTCTTTTTTAAAAAACTTTTTATTGGTTCTTTTGACTTTTTACATCCCAATCCCCCTCATCTACCCCTTCCCTCAGACTCTCTCGACCCTTGCAGCCTCCTCCCAGACAGAGAAAAAAATCGTCTTTGTGGAAGCTATAGTGTGTCACAGTGTGTCCCACAGTATAACCTTTGTCACACTTCTTTGCTTACAAATTTCATTGCAGTGACTCATTGGTCTGGTATGAGGGCTCTGGTTTCTGTTACATTCTCAATACTGGAACTTCACTGGGACTCCTCTTGCATATCTTGTTGTTGCCGTGTGTCATGCAGATCCTGTACTTTGGGATCTATAGTACCAGCCCCTTCTTGCACTCCAACAGTTAACTGATGGATTATATGTTGGGGTGGACTAACACAAAGCCTGAGAGGTATCTGGGTCTGAGAGGCATCTGAGCTGTTGAGCTTGCTGGCTCTCCCACTCCCTAGTCCTCTGGGCTGCCTCGCCCAAAATCCCTGCAACGAGGACAAACTCTACCCTGCTGCCTAGATGAAGTGTAGGGTATCTCCTGAATGTTGTAGCTCGTGAGAGGCAGTGACAGTTCTCCCACTCTCATGATCCTGGTACCAGTTCTCCCACCTGCTAAAGGTGGAAGAGACGAGGGAGGGGAGGAGGGCATCTCTTCCTTGTTCGTGCCACCACACAGCAGACAAAAGGCAGAGGCAGCATTCATTCTTGCACTCACATCCACAGGGCTGGTTCACTGGCGACCCCACATTCAGGACCAGCTCTACTGTGCTACAGCAGATGAGGGGCAGGTATAACTCTCTGGCTTTTACTACCTCAAAGCCAGCTCTCCAGGTGCCATAGGTGGTCAGAGGTGAGAGTTGTGGAGGGTATCTCTCCCGTGCCCACGTTGCTGCACTGGCGCATTGCAAACAAGTTGCAGAATCAGCTCTCCTGCTCTCCCATGCTCACACCCTCAGGACCAGCTTTTCCATGTTTCTGCCACCAAGGTCAGCTCTACTCTGCTGCCCAGGCACGGTTCAGGGCTGATCCCCTAAGTGCTTCAGTAGGTGAGGGGCAGGGCAGTCCTCCTGCTCTCATGACCCAAGGGCCAACTCTACCACCTGCTGCAGGTAAGAAGTAGGAAGAAGTGTATCTCTCCTTTACTCATGCCACTGCATGGGTGATGAGTGGCATGGCCAGCCCTCCCACTCTCATGCTATTGGGGTAGTCTCACCCACAACTCCCTAAAAGTGTAGAGCCCTACTGTCCAGAGTACTGAAGCTGGCTAGGGGTTGAGGTAAGCTCTCCTACCCTCATGACCTTACAGGTAGCTTTCTCATGATGCCCTGGTGATGGGTGGGGACAGTTCTATATAGCCCTCAGACATTAACATGTATCCAGATGGCAGCCTAGACCAGGGACATCTGCCTGGTCATTGGTGTTAACAGACCCTTGCTGCCACAGGGACATGAAACTAAGTGTAGCCCCTGGTGGCAGCACAGACCAAGTCCCCACCATAGTCTCAGGTGCCACCTCCAGACCCTCACATTAGGCTGTTCCTCACTATCAATCTGTCTCCAACTCTGCATCTCTTCATTGAACCTATATCTTTCTTTCTGTTTCTATGTCTCTTCCATTTCTCCCCCACTTATTTGTATTAGTAGCAATGAGGGCATCTGAGTTTCTGGGTACTGAATTCCTTTCCTTATTTTATTCATCTGCTGATGTAAGATTTTGTATGGTGATTTATCATTTTGAAATGTAGGACTTGAAAATCTTCTTCTGACATTTTAAGTATCTCATTATGTTTGCTTTCTCTTTCTTTTACTTTTTATATTATTTTATCATTTTATAAAATTGATTGTTTCTTATATAATATATTCTGATTATAGTTCCTCCCCATCTACTTCTCCCTGCTGCATTCTATATTCATCTCTTTTCTTTATATCATTAGAAAAAAGCAGAGATAATAAGAAAATACAATATAACAAGATAAAACAAAATCCATCACATTGAAATAGGGAAACAAAAACAAAATGAGAAACGCCAAAGAAAAGAAAAAATATTGGTATATAAGCGTAAACTCACTCACATACTCAGGGAAGATATGAAACACAAAACTGTAAGCCCTAATATATATGTGAAGTAACTATATGGAGAGAGAGAGAGAGAGAGAGAGAGAGAGAGAGAGAGAGAGAGAGAGAGAGAGAGA
>NW_021605171.1:4547746-4571432 GCF_004785775.1 Grammomys surdaster | reverse complement strand
AGAGAGAGAGAGAGAGAGAGAGAGAGAGAGAGAGAGAGAGAGAGAGAATATAGAAATATAAAATAAAATGAGATAAAATTTTAAAAAGTTCTTGAAACAACACTATTGGCCATCTATTGCCAGACCTGTGATCTATCTTTATACATAGTGTTGTTGGTTTATTCCCCCATGAAACTCCTTTTGAAAAAATTCAATTTTCCATTTTCAAGTACTTATCAATTGGAGATAACTTCTGTAATAAGGTTGGGGCATGTGTCCATTTGTCTTTTCATCTCTATGGACCCCATCTGGTGCAGAAGGGTGTGAGCCCTATTCATGCTAACTCGGTCTCTGTAAGCCCATGTATCCATCATTCCTGTGAATTTAGAGGACCTTGGTTTTTTGTGTCCTTTATCCTCTCTGGCTTTTACATTCTTTCTACCTCTACTTTACATAATGCTCTGAGCTCTGAGAAGAGGAATTTGAAAAGTGCTGAGTGATTAGAGGTTTCTCACTCTGCATAATGTCTGGCTGTGGTGTGGGTCTCTATATTTGTACCTATCTGTGGGAGGAAGGTTCAATGATGATAGCTGAGCAAAGCACTGATCTATGAGTATAGCAGACTGTCACTAGGATGCATTTTATTGTTTTGTTCTCGTAGTAGAGGAGTAGTATTTGGTTTTACATTAGATTCCTGGGCTAGATATTTAATCTCTAGTTTTTAGAGACCCTAGGAGTGTCTGGTATGGGTTCTGCCATACTATCCTTAAATCAAATCAGATATTGTTTGGCTACACGCAAAAGTTTTGTGCTGGATTGTCATAGCATATCTTGCAAGCATTACACCATTGTAGATCAAAGCACAATATAGTTGGTGTTTACATCTCTCCTTTTGGAGCCTGCAGAGTACAATCCTGTAATGAAGACTTTCTGAAGTCAATAGGTCAACTTCTCTGTGTTCAATGAGTTGTGTAGGTATTTTTCTCCTCAGTAATAAGGCCTTGATGTTAATTTTAACTGGTAGTTTAAAGTCTTAGAAACAGTCTGAGTTGTTTGGTGGTTCCATTGGGAATCCTTTGTCCAACAACTCAATTAGATGTAACCCAGAAAAGTACTGGAAATTTCATTAGGTGACAAGAAATGTCCAGTTGGGGCTCTCTCTCTCTTGTTACTTGATTATTTTTATTTGTAATGACTTTATATATGTATATATTTTAATAATATTCTACTGTTTTAAGTTTTCATACTATCCTCAAATGTCCTTAATCTTAGTTATTTCTCCCCATATCCCTTCTCTTGCCCCTTTCATGTCTTTCTCACACTCATCCATCCATAGTACTCTGATCAATTTCCCTTCCTTGGGTAGATTTATGTGTCTCCCCTGTTTTCTTACCCTACAGATAACCTCTGTGGTTCTATGGTTTATAGTTTGATTATCATTGACTTAATAGCTAATATCCACAGATAAGTGAAGACATATCATATTTTGCTTTCTGAATCTGGGATAACTTGTTCAAGATTTTTTTATAATTCTATCCACTTACCTGTAAATTTAAATTTTCTGTTGAATGAGGAATATTCTATTGTATGAGTGTGCTACATATTCTTTATCCATTCATCTGTTGACAGACATATATTCTGTTTCAAATTTCTGTCTCTTATGAATAGATAAACAATGGATATTGTTGATCAAATGTCTCTCTGGTAGAATGAAGCATTCTTTGAATATATGCCCAAGAGTAGTACAGCTGGACCTTGAGGTAGATTACTCCATTTTTCCTGAGGAATGGCCACAATGGTTTCCTTTTTTTTTTCTTTCTTTTTTTCTTTCTTTTTTTTTTTTGAACATGAAATGCTTTTTTTTATAGCATGTTTTACAAGGGGAGGGGGTAAGAGGGTCCAGGTGGTGGAAAAGTACAAAATCTTCTTGGCCTGTGCCTTGAAACATGTCATGGTCTATATGGTACACTGCCTTGAATTATGATCTACCTGCAGTTCTTCAGAAGATATGGTACACTGCTTGAGTTATGGTCTCCCTGCTATTCTTAAGAAGACATGGTACTCTGATTTGAGTCTATCTGCAGTTGCTAAGCAGGATCTTGCAGTTGCCAAGCTTCAGAGGACATTGTGCAGGTGGGGAAAGGTAGGGGGTAAGGGTAAGGGCGAGGGTCCTGGCTTCTGGCATCTCCCCCTTCTCTGTTTAGTTAGAGAAGGCGTCTTATGTTCAATCCCAACTATGTGAGTTTTGAATTTGGATGTCTAATTATGGGGGGTCTTAGACAAGTTCACAACCCCAAAACACTGATGTGAGACGAGTCACATCGATGGTCGAAGGCTTTAGGCTGTCGACGATGGGCAACGTCAAGGGACTCTGATGTGGGTGAAAGGAGGGTGAGAGCCCTGTCTTAGGCCATGTAGGCTGCACCCACTCCCAGCACCACGCACTCCTTTTCGGCTGCATTGGGTGGGCCCCTGGGAAGTGGACCTACAATAATCCCGTCATTGGACTAACTCACAGCCATCCTAGTCTCTTGTAAATGTTCAAGTTACCAACCATTTGTCAGTTTGGGGTGTAATATTGTCATAAAGGAAGGCTCCCCAATGTTAGCGGCCATATCAAGGGTGGCCTTGGTTTAGGAAAAAGCCAATTTTTGTTGTGGTTTCCTTAGTGACTGCACATCTTTTATTTTAAATACTTAGTCTTTGTGAGCTTCTGAATGTGTAATAGTGGTTTAGTTTTTTTAATTTTTTTCTTTTGTATACAAGTTTGATGGATGTATACTCTAGCTTTTATGTAAGTGTTTTTTGTAAGTTGTCTTCACCTTAGTTTATGTTCCCTATTAATATACACTGGAAGCCAACTTCAAATGTAAAAGATAAAACAATTTTTCCCAGTAATTTTGTTCTTAACATTCAGTAAAATCTCTTGTATGTGACCCACATGTGACTTGTGTTTTACATAAAGTTTCAGAGACGTCTGCACTATTGGAGTGACTGGGGAAGTATAGTTTAAGTTTGAATAAAGACAATAATTAAGAGGCAAAGGAAGGGCATAATGGAAAAAGAAACAAAAAGTAATAAATAATACAGGATGAAGTATAAGGGATACTGAAATGAAAGAAGATAAAATATAGATTATATGTTTAAAGACAGTCATAAAATATTTTAGATTAGTTTTCAGCCAAAATAAATTGCAGAAGCAATTGAATTATGTTTAAAAGTACAAATAGAGAAAAAAAGTAAAAAAATTTAAATAAGGAATAAAATAAAATAGAAAATTGACAGCATTCATCAGATCTTTTTTATTTCCTCAGGTTGCAGGTTCTACAAGTGGGGCAGGCTTCTGGTCTCAGTATTTGAAGCATGCTTGGGAATACACTTCTGAGTCCAAAAAATCTGAGTTGCCTGCTACCAATAATCACTTTTCCAAATAAAGTTCTAGAGCTTGAAAGAAAAATGAACCACAGACATTGCACTGATCTTCTGTGACAATAAACTATATAAATGTATAGCACCAACTCAAACATGCAATACCTACCCAACATGTGATACCCACCCAAGTGTCTACTGTGACTACTACAGAAGGATTGTCACGGTCAGTGATTTTAAAGTTCATGTGTCTAACAGTCACCCTTTCAAGGTTTATAAAAACCTACCCTTTCCCATTTCATTCTATTTAACCTTTTAAGAGGGAAGGTTTGCTTTTATCTTTCCAATTCATCCATCAATAGAATATATGGCTGTTTCCACGAAATACTAACCACATCTCATTCATGAACAAAATAAGTCATGATCATTTCTGTGTGTAAAACATGCTACATTACATAAAGCATGCCTTATAAAATAATTATGGGTATATAGACAAAACAGAATGTTAGAAAAAATAATAAAAGTTCTTAACTTTTGTTTCATCTTAAATTCAAAAATAAGGTTTTTTATGTATCAAAATATCCTACTAAAACAAAAGAGTTCAGCAAATATCTAAACTTTTTTTTAACTTTTGAAGAAAATTCAGCCCAGTAATTAATGCAAATATTTCTTAAGACTCATTTCAAGTTCAACATAAAATATATATATTAGTCTTCCTTTTCCAACCATGTTGTTGTGTATGAAATTCTAAATTCAATGATATTTGACTCTTTGCATCACATGCACATATACATTCAGACATAGGTGCAGATCTAGAAGGATCCTGAACGCAAATAAAGCAGCTTAGAGTATCTATTTCAAATTGGAAATGCTCTTTAAAGTTTTGTAAAATGAGTGAAACATTTTGTCACAAGTGTATTTTTTTAAAGCAAAGCTATGAGGATGCGAGCATGTTCAAGGCAATTTAGAGCTACATATCATTTCCTTTGAAAAAAATCTATATGATACATAATATATATTAAATATATATTATATAATGTATCTATAATATGTATCTCAAATATATACTTATTAAATATATTAATTATATATAAATACATATATATTATATATAATATCTATATATTTCATATATATGCATGACAGAAAAATATTATGAATAAAATGAAGGAAAGCATGCAAAATGAATAAAACTGTGTGTTATATGCTTTCAAGAGCAAAATTAACCTCAAATTTATTGACTGACACATATAATTGAGGCCCCAAGTAACACAAAATGAAAATAACAATTTTATTTACACATTCTGCTAATTACTAAATATTGCATGTTTGACAAATACAATTATATAATGTATTTATAGGTGAGTGCAAAATGAGGTAGTAGGAATATTAGTAACTTATACAATGTCACCAAGGACTAAAAATGGAATCATGCAGGTTAAGAAACAGTTTTCTGAATTATTATGTATCATTAATTTCTGAAGATATAAAATATATGCAAACATGGCCTTAAATTCTGGAATTAGTGTCTGATATAAATCTAAATAAACAATATAAACAAAGTCTGCACTACAAGTTCAAAATAACTGAATAGAATAAGAAAGAACATTACTACACAAATTAAAATTGAAGACAAATTAAAAATAAAATAGAACTTTTAAAATATTCCAAATGGACAGTGGATTCAAAAGTGAAATAACTATGCAGTTGTTATTTTAGAAATATGTATTGAAGAGACTTAGTAAATTAATTAGCACATCCATTCTTTGGAAACAAAACATTAGCTCCATAATTTGCTTTAATGAAAGATCTTGCATAAATGGGAAGCATATTTGTTTGCAGAGCATCTGAACGAGTCAGTTTTCTGACTTTCATTTTCCTTAGAGTCCTAAAAGAATTGGTGGTATTCATGAAAGGATGTGAGCTCTCATCAGCAGTAACAAGACCTTGGCATTCTCGTAAAAGAGAGTTTGTTCAAGACAGAAGCATCTGAGAAAGGAAATAGTTGTAAAAAATAAAGACAAGCCCAGGATAGGAAATACTCAAATACTTTGAAGAGTATTTATTTTCTGTTTGATTCACAGGGCATACACTATAAGATTAATTCAATTCACAGTGCGGATAAAACTTGCTGAGTTTCTGTGTGTACAGCTCAGACTATATAAACTTAGTTCTAATTTCAAACCCTTTTAATCACTTAGCATGTTTGCACTTTCACCATAATATAATAGCGTGAGGAAGCACGAGGAGTATGGAGATATGCAACAGAGAACCAAGGAAATGAAAAGCCTGTTACTCTCTGCCCATCACTTCTTCAACATAAGCTATAAACACAGCATGCACTATAATCAAAATTAAGGAGGTTGGACTCTAGATTCCTTTTGGACACACTAGAATTGATCATAAAATGTTAGCTATTATTTATACATTAGCTGCTACATCAACTGTCTTCACAGACCTGCAAGGGAAAGGGACATGTTGCCAAGAATCCACTGAGTAGATGGAAGAACCGAGGCTTTAGAGACTGTATGTGGAAACTGAAGCCTGCTAATCTTGATTCCAAGTACGTGGGTTAGATCTGTAACCCCAGCTAATGGACTGAGGTAGGGCTATTCTGAGTTTCAGTTCAGCCCAGGTAAGAACACTGAGAGCCAACCTCAAAAAATAATACCGAAGCAAACAAACACAAAACCACATTTTAATGCTGCTCTTGATCATTTTCAGAGACCTAAGGCTACACAGGCTTTCATTCTTATGAAACATCCATGTGTCCCAAGAATTTAATTCATACGAGAGGGCACCAAGCCAAAGTGGTAGAACAGTGAGCTTATTTAAGTCACAATGTCTTTCTTCATTGATTATTACATGTATTTTATATTAATAAATTCTGAATACCCAATCTATGAAAAATGTATGGTTGTTTCTTTATACCTTCTGCTTTGTGGACTGAAGATATCCTGTGTTAAGTTCAAACTAAAGAGTCCTGGTGGAGTGTTCATAGTGGAATGGAAAATCACAGCATGCAGGACTCCAGGCTACTTGTTTAGGCTCTTTAGAAGCTCAACTCTCATCTATTATAAATGAAGACAACATTTGACTTGGAGGATCATTGTGAAGATTAGAAAAATGTGGTTTTTATTTTATCAATGATCAAAGTATGTAAAAACAGCATGGCAGTTAAGAATATGCATTTGATGGCAAATTACTTGGGCACAAATCACATCTTCCAGTTTATAGCCAGAAAATATTGTCAAATTAGTTGATGAATTTTTGCTTGATTTTATTCCGTAAAACAGAGATAAAAATACACCTATCTTGTGACTTTATCGTGAGCTAAAAATAAGTAGTCCTCAATATGTTAGACAATAAGTAAGTTCTGGATGCACAATAAATCTAAGCATTACTGGCAGACGAGTGCTTTAATCAGACATGTGAGACTTTGGAATCTGGTAGGCACTGAGCATGCTGTAGACTTTTTAGGTGAGGTGGCAATGTTGAAACCTAATAAGATATGTATCTAATAAGATATGTATCAGTGCCTGCAATTATATGCATATAGTGAAGACATATGGAATTAATGAATATAGTGCAACTACAAAGTCTGTAAAAGGAAGAACTTTAAATTTTCATGTTGAAATGATGACTGTCTTTATTGATAGATACACTTTTGTAATTCAAATTATTGTGACCTATAAACAAGTTTATATTAGATTCTAATTTTACAAGTAATATTACAACTATTTTTTAATTAAAAAGATCTCTAATTTTATTTGTTCTGCAATAATTATGGCATTAATTTATGCTTTCATAGGACAGAACTATAAGATACAGCATTCAACAAAAGTTTGAATAAATTTAATGCCACACACGATTGTGGCAATTAAAATCATTTCTTGTAATTTAAGCTTAGAATACATATATAAAGACAGTATTCAGAGACAGATATTGCTAAGCTTAGCCCTACTTACCATAATCTGAGTCTTTTAACTTTTAATTGTTCATTTCTGTAACAAACATAAGTGTTTCTCTAGATTATTTAACCATTTTCAGTCTTACTTTCATTGATCTGTATGGTAGGAATAATTATAATTGGTACATAATACCATGGTAAATAATACCTGTTGCAAGATACAATCGAAATGACGTATGTGAATATACACATATGTATGTATACCGTGTGTGTTGCTCAAGCATTGCTGGACAAAAGCCAAATAAGGTAACTAAGCCTCAACTTCAGAGTCTCATCAATAAATTCCACTAAGAAATGATGATTAGAAATACAGCTAAAATGGAAATAAAGTACTTCTGTGATCTAACTACTATGAGGTGAAAGATACTAATTATAAATATGATATACTGCACTTAAAGTTTTATGGTTTAGTATAAATTTTTATTAAAATAAATATTCATTGTCCTTATATGTTACAAAATGAGAAGAAAACTGAAGATGCTGAGCCCTGTAAAATAAACAACACACATTTTTATAGCTCTTACTCATATATGTGTGTGTCAGCCAGAATCCTTAGGTTGCATAAACTCAAAGTTCTTCTTTTGAACCTTACAACCAGGAATGACTTGGTACAACATGAAAGCAGAGTAAATGTTGCCATTAGGAGATATGAGAGCCCAAATCTGTAAACAGATGATTCCTAGTCTGTAGAAGCAAAGCTTGATAGAAAGATGTCCATAGTCATCACAGAGCGTGGAATGCATGGAAACTAAGTAATGGGAACTTTCTGGATCTCAGGAGAATTTACACTTGAAAATCCCCTTTCTTTAATGTGTGTAAAGAGAGTCATTATGGAAGATTTCTAAAATTTTTGTTGTAAAAGTGAGGCAATTTCATTCCCCTTTCAATGGCATCTATGTCAAAAGGTTACTTCTTACTTCTAATGAAGACTACATATATTTTTTTTAACATGGATAAATGTGGGGTTCTAAGAAATAATCATATTCCCATGTACCAAAACCATAAATGTCCTCCCTGCTCAATTTTAACAAACCACCAGCATGGAAAACTAATGATGGTTGAGCAGAGAAATGTCTGGTAATTTCCTCAAAGCAATTTATATTATGTTCACTGACTATATTCCTCAGGAGAACACAACTTAGGTTTTACTATCAAAGGGCTGTAAAAAGGAAAGGCAGGTCATTATTGATTTTTAGGATTTAAATATGTCCTGCAGCTTCATAATTTAAAACATAATAAGAAGAGTACAGTTACTCCCACAATAAATAAACTGTTTATAGCTAACAGAAGGAATGTCGCTTGAAAGTTTCCAGTCTGTTTGAACACCTAAGCCTAAGCTCTGTTATTAGTACCATTTCTGGAGTGTTAATACAAAGTCACTCTAAACTTGTGTATATTTAACATGTTGATTATTTTTCTGGAAAAGAAAAGACCTGTCCAACTTTTCTCTAATGACTAAAGCTTCCTTTTTCTTTTACAAAACACATGCCTAGATTGTTTTCCAAAAAAAAAAAACACACTTGAAAATCCAGTTGTGAGAGTTACATTTAATTAAATATCCTGGAGTTCTAAGATCATTTATTCTGATTGCTATTATGGCGTATCCCATGTATTTTGTATTGTCTACACAACCATGACCATCATGAACACAGAAAATAAAATTTGGTTATAAATGGGAACATGAATCTTGGATTGTACTCAAGTTTATTCGAATTTTATGAATTATAAAATTTATCTGAAAGTATGTGTTTATAATATTCTTTGTCATCAATTATTTGCCTGTATTTTCTTTAATTGTTTAACAAAAAATTTCTTCTTTCTTTCAATTTATTATTTATTTTAGACAGTTTTTCTCAATGTAGTCTGCCCTGGCCTATAATATATAATCTTTATGAATCAACTGTCTACTTGTGGAGATTTCAGGGCATGTGCACACTCCCATAGACAGAGTGTCCCAAGTTTTGTAATAACATTTCTCAAAGCCACACCATGAAACTCTCAGAACTAGCAGCAGGACATTTTGTTAAAGGTCTCAATTCACATTTTTAATAGCTACTGAATTCAAGCTTCAACCTGAGAATTTTTTCCCCAAATTCATTCAATCAATGTTAACATTTTGTATTGGTTTTACAAATACTCTTTGGAATTGTGATTGTTTTTGAATCCTCCTTGGATGGGGGAGAAATCCTCCTTAATATAATTCTTACTCTAGTTTATTTCTTGTTTTATTTAAGCAATCAAGTTAATTAAAGTCTGAAATATTGAGTAAAGTTTTATTTAAATAATAAACTAAAATATATTAATATAAAGAGAAACATGTAAACTGCATCCATGAGCCCAAAGACCCTGTGAATTAGATAAAAATTCTACAAATATAAAAAGTAGTATGTTACTGCTGAGACAACTCAGTTTTTCCTTTGTCCTTTTCAGTAAACATATATAGATTATTATAAATGGTACATATATATCAAGTGATAAAATTTAAATATAATACAATATCTGTCTTCATTTCCATGGAAACTAAAATGAAACAATAGCCCTTTTGCATAGAACATCCTCAGCATCAGATTGTTCTCCCATTGCTTTTGTAGGGTAAAGTGCTTTTACTTTTAAAATATCTTACTCTCTGTTGATAATAGTGAATTTATACCCAGAAAAGAGAATTCCAAAATAATTAGAGGAATGCATATCAGATAGTTCATGCTGTCACATTAACCCGCAGAACTTACTGCTTCATCTGTAGCAAATGTCAAACTGTGATTATGTTCTTCTGAGAAGTGTATTACTCAGTTTCAAAGGGATATAATAAAAGACAGGGTTTTGGGACAATTTTTAAGTAATAAAACATCATAAGACCATTATAACTAGATAGGAGGAATTAATGGCCTTTAGCTATGCTTTGCAGAGTCTCAGAGATGCAGAGGGTTCTGTTTGCTATTATAAGTTAAAATGATATAAAGCATACAGGCGAGCTTGTGTTTTCCTAATGGTTAAGATTCCATTCCACATTCTGTCAGGATTCAAACCCATATTCTGGTTTCTTACTGACAAAACAACAGGAAAGGATGGGATTGAAATATGTCAAAGGACTCAATTAAGGGATAAGGACTTAAAGTTAAGTTCATTTAAGAAATTGTACAATAGGATTTAGAAAGGCATTTGGAACAACAGATTGATGCTCTTTATCCTATTCAAATTAGTGGAAGGAGGTTCAGAATTTAAGAGTAAGTAGCCATCTCTAGTACCATGACAAATACCATTGGATTCATGTTAGTTCTAAAATTGACAATGGTAGTCATCATAATTAAGAAAATGTTTAAAGACACTTGCAGTGTATTTGACATAACTCTAACACCTCTCTGGATGTTTTAACTTTGCATAATGAGCTTATGAATTTCAAGAATGCTGCACTGCTGAGCGTTGATGCAGCAGATTTTGCGGATAAAATTACCCATGGCCTTAAGTCAAGCTTCAAGAATGGCATATATAGCTTGAGCATGCTAGCCCTTTTTGTCCTGGGAATACTTTTATTCTTGCTCATCGTGTAAAAGCTTGTCTTTAATAACATCAACATGTTGGCAATCAAAGTATGTGAAATTGAAAATGGACCCCCAAACAGAGTTATTAAATTAACAGGCTAGCAAGCCAAGAACAGGTAAGATTCTGCACGGAGCATTACCAACTTAAGAAAAGTGCATTGCTTTTATAATGCATATTCCAAGATGAGTAAAGACGGCATTCTTGTCAGAAGGACCTAAGACAGGTTTAGTCTTGTTTATGAAATAAAAAAGAGAAAGAGGTGGAGAGCTTTTGGGGCTGCTTGGCAAGAATCTGACATGGGCCAAGGACAAGGAAGTGGGCTGTTTGGCAGGAATATGACATTGGCCAAGGACCAGAAAGTGGGATTCAGGCAGGAAGCTAACATTAGGCTAGAACCAAAAAGCAATTTCAGCCAGGAATCTAAATCTTAGGCTAGAACAAGGAAATAGGCTTCAGACATGAAAATGACTTTGGGACAGAACAGGGAAATAGGCTCCGATATTTTGGTCATCCTGATAAGCCTTTAGAAACAGTGATCAAAGGAGTGTTCACAGAACTTTGTTTATTGCATGCTTGTTGTTTGACTATTTGTGTTTATTGCTATGCTTATTCCTTGACTATTTGCATCTTTTGTATTACTGTTTTCTCAACCTAGAACTGACCTTAATACTTGCATGTAATTAAAATGGTATAAAAGCAAAAAGGAAGGGGGGGATGGGATAGGGGATCCTAGGGATGGGAAATGGGAAAAGGGGATGACATCTGAAATGTAAATAAATAAAATATCCAATGAAAAGGAAATTAATTTGCCTGCCTTTACAATCTCTTTTACTTGTGTCTCATAAAGTTAGCATTGACTGAAAATTAAAGAGGCACATATCTGTATAAATAATGTTTGTTAAAGTGCACACTGCCCATTTTGTTTTCTCTGTGTCAGGGCTGAACAACATTGAAAGGACTTGCAGAAAGGCATGTACTTAGTCTTCTCAGTTTACAGTGCTATTTCTCATAGACAATGAAGTGTTTACAACCTCAGTGTTATTGCTGTTCTTCATCAACCCTTCAATTTCTCATTTCTGAGTTTTTACTAGTTTTTGGGAGAATAAAAGATCTCACAAAAACTTTTAACTGTTTAATTACTTTTAGAAATTTCTGTCCTTTACTTTCTTGTGATTACAAGTTTGAATACTAAAATATACTGATGTAATATATTTTAATTTTTCTGTTCTTTCATTGTAAAACATGGTTAGTGAATTAATCCGAGCATGTGACCTGTGGTACCAGTGGAGAGCTGGGATGGTTCCCATGATCGTAACTTGCATCTAGACAATGTATTGAGTGCAGAAAGCTCCTTTCTGTGTAACAGCTCTTTGCCTGTGAGTTCTGTACTCTGCTTGGCTTTATTGATGTACAAATGACTTGATTAGTGTCTGTGAACCCCAGTGGAAGATAAAAATCATGAGTTTGGCAGGGGCATGTACCCAAAGGGATTTTAAGAAAGGTAACACTTTACTGTTATTAATTTAAGGATTCACATAAATTGTGCCATCATATAAATTATAATATAAATTATATTAGAATCTAAAAGAATATAAACTAGTACTTAGTTTTTATATAATTTAGGTGCCTTAAATACCCAATGTCAAGGAATTATTTTACATAGTGCAAACTTGCAACACTATTAATCATGCATTTTAATTAGCTGTTTGAAGAAAATGGTAGATAATAAAAATAAACATTTGTTTCTCATAAATTTAAGGAATTATCACAGGGGAAGAATGAGGCCACATTAGAACTTGGATACATTTACCAGAAACAAACTGTTGCTGTTCAAATCAAATCATGTCTAAGTTTAAAATAGTTACATTAACTAAGTTGTGATTCCACATATAGCATCGTAGTGCCAAGATAACTTCCCATTTTATTCACAGTAATCATTTCAGAAGTTGCATCTTTATCTCAGTGCTGAAACTCTACACATATCTACTTTCTAGAGAGTTAGCGTTCCTAAAACCAGTTCAAAACCAAGAACATTCTAACTGTGGAAAGGACTGTGAAAATGCATTTAAAATTATATTTTTTCTAACAATTCCATGTCTCATTTTGTTCTAACATAATCTGTTGAAAAATATCATAATTCTTCTTCAAAGCTACAGAGTCACTAAATCACAAAGTTTTGTGTGTATGTGTGTATGTACGTGTGTGCGTGCATGTGTATGTGTGTGTGTGTGTGTGTGTGTGTGTGTGTGTATGTGCGTTTCTATGTGAAATCCTTGGTGGACAAATAATGCTTGTGGTGAACTGACAAGAAACTATATATAATTGCTTAAAACACAGCAAGCTTATTGTATTTTTCTGTAGAAATATTTATGTGTGTTTCTTACAGCTCAAGATATAGCAGAAAATATTACTCTGAACATTTGGATAATTTTGAATTCACAAATTACTTTGCTTAGCCTCAGGCTTTTGGATACAGGATTAAGAATTTTCTTCTGTCCATATTTCTATCCATTTATAACACTGTTTTGCCATCCACTTGTGTGCCTGGGGTCAATATCATTTTAATATTTCCTTGAGAAGACAGCATTGACTTTAACCTCAAAGTGATCATACATTATTTTATTCATCTCTGCACTCTGAGTGTGTACCTACATCTTTCATTTTTTTACTAAATGCTTCTACATTGTAGAAAATAGTAAACAGGCTTAGTGCAATGAAGGTTGTGTACGTGTATGCGTGAAGCACGCATACTTTCTAAAACATTTATTGCTTTATTTTTATGGATTTCTGAGTTTCATATCTTTTATGTGTTAAAGAATCTTGTATTAATTTACATTCTCATTTATAACTTTAAAAGACTACCTTCATACGTTCAAAACATATGGTTCTATCTTCACATTCACTTTGAACAGAAAGCTCCGTATCTACTCAGTAATCAGCAATTTCGTGGCACCAAATGAGCTTAGCTCTGTGTCAGTCAATGCCATAGAAATTAATTTTGCTATTATTTCTTTCTCACCTATGAACTGCACATGAAACTGTGGCATACTATAATAATAACATATTCCTCATCAAATGTTAACATTATTAAGAACAGTTTTATGCATGTGAATATACCTATGTATCTGTGCATGTATATGTACATGCATATGTGCATACATGTATGGAGATGGTGGTGTAGATGTGAAGAATGATTAAAAATTATTAAACAACAGCAATAATATCCATTAACTACACTATATGTGAAAATTCATCTTGATGGAGAATTTCTCTGTTGGAATTATTAAGAAACTGCAATTAAATTGAATATTGACTTTTCTTTTACTGTGACTTAAATGGAAATTTCTGTATCTTGACTCAAAAAAAATCAAATTACATTTTATGAATTTTTAAAACTGATGTTCTCCAAGAATAGATAAATTTTTAGGATCCAAATTTTTGGAAAGAAAATGATTTAGCATGAAACCAATGTGAATAAATTGGAGAATCCATCCTTAATCATCACATCTCCTCAGAGCTTCTCTTACAGATGCCTCTAGGTTGCTTATGCTAAACAGTTTTCCCACCCAGCGTATGTCTTCCTATCAGTGATTAATCTCTCTATGGTAATATTGGAGAATATGCTAATGCAGCCTACATATTACTATGGGAAATTATCATATTTTCTTTCATTTATTACACCTGAAAGATATATATTAGTTTATAAAGTCTAGGTAAAAATTTTTAGATTGCAATGAAGAGGCATCATGCATAAGATTATATAATAATGGATGCAAAATGAGAAACACGTTCTTGACCTTCATCAGAATTCTCTGGCGTCTCCTTCAGTTACTCATCAAGGAATCTCCCTGAAAAATTATGTGATATGGAAATTAATGCAATTTTAAATTTCTATGTCAGATTTAATATTTGCCTTTAAATAGGAAAAATCTTAAAATGTTTGTATTTAATTATTTAAAATTGAGGTAATGCATTAAAAGCCCTCAAAAAAACAAAATGCTTGATTTGGTCCCTTATAATATATTTATAAATAATGATGAGAGTAAGTATAAATTAAAATTTGAACAATCAGTCTTGTGATTCTTATAATAGGAAACCAGTTATGAGTCAAATAAACTTGTAAGTTTATTTGGCAACATAAACCTTCCAGATTTTGCATTTCTCCTCTTGATGCTTGATAATTCTTGGAATCGCTCCAGTGTGAGTAAGAGAAGCACAGCTTTGTTCCCTCCTCAGATGCCAAGCTGTGTTAAAACATATGTGTGCTATGACTTTAAATTGTACCTAATTGTGCCCCTCTGATGATCACACTAGCAACTTGATGCTTCAGAAATTAAAAGACTAATTCCTACCATCAGAGAATTAGAAAACTATTGCCTATTCTTACTTTAAGGTTTGGTTTCAATAGGAAGAATTTTTCTGGTTTATTATAGGAATCGTGTTGAGTATTCAAATCTCTAATAAAAGCAGCACTAATATGTTTCAGGTTTGGAAAATATTTTCTAATAAATATTAGAGTAATTTTCAGGGGGTGAGTCACTTGTATAGGTTCTACTAAAATCCTATATTTAAATATATATGTCAAGCTAAGGGAGTATTGATCTTTTTTTCTATATAGAAACTGCATTTACTGAATCTAATTTACTTACAAGTCACTATCTACAGTAAAAAAAAATTATCTCAAGAAAATCAATATTGACCATTGCCAAAATATATACTTCTTCCTAAATAGATTAAACATATAAAAATATTTCAGATAGAGAAAATTTCAGCCACCAATTTACATGACTTATTTCAATAGAACTGTTTCTATGTTTTAACAGGTAAGTCCATTTTGGAGATATATTTATATGACCAGGGCTATAAGGTTAGAATTTGTTATTCTTTTTCTAAGGATATTTTTATGTGTATGAGTATGTTATATGTTGTCAGTGTGAGTACCTGTGGAGGCCAGAAGTGGACTTTAAATCCTCTGCCTGGAGTTATAGATGGTTAGGAACAGGAAGTGCATGCTGAGAGCTGGCTGTGGTTGCTCTGGAAGGAAGTGCAGCAGGTACTTTCAATTGCCACACCACCACTCCAGCCCCTGCAATGAGTTCATTAAATTCAGGCAACAAATATCCCACTATGTAACAACTTAATCAGATTAGAGAAACTTGGATAGGTCTTTATCTGTTTCTAAGCTGAATAAGAACCCACTTAATTTTAGAAAGTTTTCTCCTCAGCAAAAATGGGAATAAATAGTGAATAAATTTTAAAGTGGTACTGAGCCAAATTGAAACTCAAAATGGTGAGCAGCTAAGTTTCAGTAATCTAGTTGAGTCTAGGTTTGATGCGTTAAGCATGGGAATACCACAGAAAAAGAAGAATTATATTATTTTCAATATAATTATTATTTGTGTATTATTGTATTAATAAATAGCTATTGATTTTATGGAGTTTTATGTATTATTTTAGATCATAGGGCACATATTATAATGAATGTGGTAGCAGCATTAAAAATCCAAGGGTGGGACAGAAACTGAAGGAGGGGTCGTTTGAAGACTATTCCACCTGTTATCCTCCCCATGTGCAGTCACCAAAGGTAGAAGCTGATGAGGATACCATGAAATGCATGCTGACAGGAGCCTGATATAGATGTCTCCTTAGAGGTCTGCCAGATCCTGACATATACAGAAGTGGAGGCTCATAGCTAACCAGTGAAATGATCATGGGATTCCCAATGGAAGAATTAGAGAGAAAACTGAAAAAACTGAAGGGGTTTGAACCCCATGGAGAGAACAACAATACCAACCAACCAGAGCTCCCAGGATCTAAACCACCAGCCTGGGAGCACATATGGAGGGACCTCCATGTATGGGAGGATGGCCTTGTTGGGCATAGGTGAGAGAGGAGGTCCTTGATCCTGTGCTGGATGCCCCAGTGTGGGGAAATTCGAGGGTAAGGATGTGGGAGTGGGGGTGGGTTGGTGGGGACACATCCTCATAGAAGCATGAGGAGGGGGGATAGAATAGGGAGTTCCTGGGGAGGGGGAATGGGGAAAGGGGATTACATCTGAAATGTAAATAAAATATCCAATAAAAAAAAGAGAAAAAAATCCAAACTAATGTGCTCGTGGAACACACCATATTGGAGGTATTATAGCAAGTATCGTGAGCACCATCAGGCTCACTGTGGGGTCCACCATACGTCATTCATCATTCATGTCATTGAATGACGTTTCCTGTCTGTTAAGTCATGCTTCTTTGCAATTATCAATTTTTGTTGAAGCATAAATCTGGATCATTTTTCATGTTATTGAAATCTTACTCCTCTGCTTCCTCTTCGTCTTCTACTTTTTTGTCTCCTTCTATTCTTTCATTTTTTTTTCATATATTTGAATTTGAACACAGAAAAGAGCAACCCCTGATTCACTGCTTACTTTAAAAGGCACAAAATAATGGCATCAGCTAAGGACATCAAGTAAGACAGCCCATTTTAAAAAGTGGGTACTTCAAAATCTGTGTGCTCCACTTTTCTCAAACTTCCTGTGAAATCTAACTGCTTTCACTTTTGCTGGAATTTTTAAAATAATTTACATTGGCTTATTCTATATTTAATCCTCCAAACCAGCCAATCTACACATTCAGCCTTATTTCTAAAATCAGTTTCTTTGTTTTTTTTTATTATTTTGCATATCTGTTCATATTTTTAAATTTATTTCTTCCCTACTTTCTGCTCTTGATAATGCTGATATCATTTGCTCCAAAAACATGTGTTTTATTTCCAGGGCACAGCTTATGGAAATGTTCCTGTACCTTCTCGCAGGCAATTATGTGAGTCTCTTAACTTCAGCTCTGTGTTGTAAACATGGCTCTGTGTTTCTGTGCTGTAGCATGGCATGCTGACTGAGACCAGTGCCCACAGGTCAATATGCAATCTATAGTGTTGTATATTACCTATGATGTATTTGTAACGGATGGTTCCCTTTGCCTCTATCTTATCTGTTTGTCATTATCAAGCTCATTTAAGAAAAGCCATATTGCAATATAGCCATGTACACTAAGACTACAGTAATGACTCAAAGTCTAGTGCAGAGAGGACATTTTATCTAATACAGCTATTTTTATTTGGAAACAATGAGAACATTTTCTCTGTCAGTGAATCCCAAGACTTGCACACATTCTAATTTTCTCTCCTTTACTATTCAGAGTTTTCATATCACATAGCTGATCATTTGGTTCAATCTTGAAAGACCCTTCCTAGTAAGTTTACAGAAAAACATTTGCCCTCCAGTGAATTTAAAGCAACATGAAGCTCTTAATGTATTGCTCTATTTCTAAGTCATCACATTTAGATCATTAAATTAATGTACAAAAGTTTATCTAGAGACCCCAGATTTTTACAGCTTTACTCTATTGTTACCATAAACCTGACTGCGGTCCTGAAGTCTCTGGCAGCTTGTCTACATTAGTGTGCCACCAAGAGATGTGCCTGTAAATTTCGTCTGTGCCACTGACTTTGAGGAACAGCTGTTCTCATCTTCCATCCCATCAACGCTTTGCCCCACTACACAGCGTCTAACAGTTGAATTGGTTATGTGCCTCCATTACCAACTGCTTGAGCAATGAATTTTCATATATGAAATTGTGTCAAATGATAATTGCTAATGAATTCTTCTTAATATGATGCTTGGGTCACTGAAAGGCACAATCCAGTGTGCATAGTGCTCATTTTAACACACACACACACACACACACACACACACACACACACACACACACCATTTGAAGACATTTAAAAAGGAAGATCCATGAATTAATAACAAAAACACTCCACATTATGCTTTTTAGACAGTGGCCAAAACAACAATTGAAGTTGTATCCATATTATGTCTTTCCTCATGAATTAATTTTGGATGTTTGAATTTTTATGAATGAAGTTAAAGTATAAAAGACCTGCTAGTATGAATGACTTAGGAATATTAAAACTTACAGAAATTTAATGGTCATCGCAGATAATAAAGTATCTTTATTGTTTTTCTTTTATTAACCTATTATTATCTAATTTCCCAAAACTAATTGGAAATAAGATTTTATTTTAGTTATTGCAATATTAATTGATAAAATTGAAACCTAAGTTAAGAAATTTCATAATATGATTCGTATTTTGATTCATATTTGCTTTGTTAATTAGGAGCAAATTTCTACTTCTCATATAAATTGAACACAGTGATTGGAGGCTACTGTGTCAATAGGGTTCAGTCCAGGGCACTAGGAAACTGGTGCCACTGTGTTCTGTGAAGTCATAAATATAAATATACTGGTTATGAACATGCTTCTTTTGATTTTAATAAACCATTTCCTACATTCACAACATAAAAAACATGATATGAAAATATTCACACAGTTTGATTTTAGGTTCTGGTTAAATTAGAATTCATCTTAATTAAAATGAGAAAGGATATTTTCTCTAAGGAAGAGGATGTTTAGCTACACATATGTTTTAATAGGCAGCGTCATTAAACAGTTACTGCCTTCCAAACATGTAGTCTTGAACAGTGAGCTTATGAAGCATTCTCATATAGAGGGCTCATATTTTCTCTTAATCAAGTGTGAGTCTTCAGATATCTGCCCTGTAGCAGTGTACGTCTTTGGTGTCTTACTCAGCATTTGCAGTTGTGGTGGTTACAGAAAACATCATGTAGTAATGGTCAGTTTATTATATGCATGTAGATGATCATTGACATTCACAGTTTTCCTTCCTTTGTCCCACACTACAAGTGCCCAGTGAGACCTTTAACAGATGAACTTTGATCAATATGTCACACTGTTATTGATATAAAAAATGAATTCGTACTTTCTTGAAGACATAACTAACAAATTCTTATTGTTTTTGTTTAATTTGACATTAAAAGCTTCTTTAGTGTATGACTGTAAGGTATAAAACTGTACTAAATTAAAAGTTTTTCTTTAACACTTCCTTGAAAGAGAAGGGTAGAAAGATAGAGAACCCTTGGGAATTTATGTGATTATAAAGGGCATGAATTTACAGTGAGAGGATTCATGACTCCATTTTGAGAGGCTATGTTGGCTTAGTTAACAGGCATATTTATATATTTCTCTAGTGAATAATACTCATCAAAGTTAAACAGAAAAGAAATACTGTCGCTTAATTATTTCCACATCCAGAGAAAATTCCTGAATGATCATATCACAAGGGGGTATCTTGTTAATTATTTGAATATTTGTAATTATTTTGTTAAAATTATTAATAAACTTCCTGGGAAGGGACCCCAGGTTCCACTTCATTAAAGGGGTCAACCTCTGCACAAAAGGCTAAGACCCCATCCAGGTCCTTCTTATGTTTTTCCTGGTGTTCACACAGAACAAAATCTGAAATATAGATGCAGCACACAATATAACACCTGGAATCTATGTAAAAAGTTATTCAAGCTTGGGAAAGGCAGAGGAATGGGTTTGTTACACTTGAGGGGATGATAAGGGTACATGGTGGAATCCAGTGTTCTACTGAGCTCTAGGCAAGACCCACTTGGGACTGTCAAAGTCTTCCCTTGGCAAAAAGAACTCACCAAAGCAAGAAAGATGCCTCTGCTGTTTTTGCATATTAGCTTCCATTAAGTTTCAAGTAGTCCTGGAATATGGTTCAGAAATCACAAAAGTACAGACAGACAATAGAAGGGACTAAGTACAAATGAATATTCTACATTAAAAGAAGTATTTACAATGAAAAGCTTTAGGTCAACTAGTCTTATTGCAAAGAAAGAATCAGAGACAATGATAGGCAAAACTACTGGAGTCATTAAACTATTCCTTCAACTCCTACCAAATTCACAACACTGAATTTCCGCACATGATATGTGTTTACGTAAGTTTCTTCTGTCCTGAATAAGATATCTGACTTTCCACAGAAGTTCTGTACCTTATGGAAAGATGAGGAAAGACAAGGCAAAACACAATATTCTTGAAATGATAAAACAATCAGCAAAGTAAAGGCCATTATGTAGATTCTATAAATATGGGGCAAGAGAGTTAAAATGGTCAAAATTGTGTTTAATGCATCAATAAAAGTGCTTTATGAGGATCAGATGTCCACTTTAAGCAGATGATGGTACAAAATAGAATCAAAGTAACCTGTAGATATTAAATTTTCAATATCAGGATAAATGTTTATGATGGTCAAATTTATAGATATGACAGGTCATGGAAGGAATTATGAATTTGAAGAAGTTCTGCAGAAATTACCAAGTTAAAACACAAAGGAGAAAGGTGGAGAAGGCTTAGAGTAACCAAAACAATCAAAGGGCTGCAGAAAATAATCAAGTGTTTTGATTTACTTGTAAGTGGTGTCCTAGGGAATGCACAGATAGTGCAGAAGAAACACTTGAGAGGTAACAGCCACAGATTCTGAAATGACAGCACAAGTCAAATAACAGATCCAAGAAGATTAAAGAACAAACAAAGTGAAAGAGACTTCACCTAGGATGTCACACCTAGATTGCTGAAAATCAAAGAGTAAGGAGAGCTTGAAGAGAAATATTAGGCTGTATTGAAATACTGCATATCATAAAACAAAAGATCACAGAAGGCTTTTCAGCAATCTGTCACAGAGCATGCAACCCTTAAAGTACATTCTATTAAATTCTACACTAATAAAATGATCATATTCATAATATTTTTGTGATTTGTTTATCGATTATCCTTAGTATTTTTTTGTAGATACTGTAGTTTGTGGTCATTACTCAGGCATTTGTTTATCAACAACATTTTACAACAGATATTTGTGGTGCAACAAAGATTTTTGAGACAAACATGCTACTAATGACTGAAAGGAATAAACAGTTTTAAACATCCAGGCATTCATTATCTATTTCATACATCTATATTCTGCCATGATGTAACAGCCTCCACTTACCGTAAATTAGCATAATAATTTTCTAATCTAGCACATTAAAATGTTGGTGCTGATTTTCCTTTGTGAAATGCAACAACTAAACTTTCATTAATCAAGAGAATTGCCTGTTGTGAAATTATTTTTAAGCAGAATAACACTTAATGATAGAAAATTGAAGCAACAACAATTGAAGTAGAGTAGAAGTGTGGGGTGAGTCACAAAGCACAGGATATATCGACTATGGGATCTTATTTTCATTTTTTCTTCCAAAATTTTAGTAAGCTTAGTAAGTCAGGCAAAAACAGAAGATCATCCTAGAGATTTACACAAATTTTACAGTTATACTTAACATCTTATTAAGAAAGTAAAGTAATCTTTCCTGTTTATTTGTTAACATGTTATTATTTTATTTTTATAGTATTAATACATATTTGTAAGCATCCCAAATGTTGTCTTCTATATTTAATGATACTGAAGATGAATGTCATGAACTTCAACAACATGAAAATGATTGTTAGAAGTAGGTAACAAATTGAAGACATGTGCTAACAAATATAATTTATATTAGTGTTAAGGGGGCATTGATTGCCAATTCATTTAACATAATTTGTTCTGATTCATAGAATCACAAGTTATTAAAAGCTTCCTAGCAGAGGAACAACAAAGAGCAGCGTATTGCATTGTGTGCTGGTCAATGGTTTCATTCTAGCTTGTCCGTTCTCTTGGATACAATTTATTCTTATTAAAGATGAGTCTTGAGAGGGATTACTAGTGCCCTTGTATGACTCTCTGAGAGATTTTGTTAGTTCATACTTTGGGCCATCTGTCATGTCTTCTGGAAATTTTTATAGAAAAAAAAAGATTCATACAAATTTCCTCTCACTTCCAACATCCTGCCCCCCTTCCCAGTAACTTGATTCCACTATTTCTCTCTCTTTTTAGAAAACAAGTGCAAACAATAGAAAACATTAATTGTTAAGCAAAAACATAAAAAACATACTGAGAAAATCCATCAAACCAAAAAATTATAATCATAATATACAAGAAAAAGCCAGTAAGACTAAAATGGACCAAACATATCACTATGAGATAAAAAGTGTGCAAAATGCCATGTGAGTCCATGTTCTGTTGGCTATCTACTGTGAGGCATGGGTCTTGCCCTTAAGTATGGTTTATATACCCAGTGAGACTTCATTGGAAAGAACTAAATTTTCCTTCGCAAGTAGTTATCAGTTACAGGGAGCATGTTTGTTAGGGATGGAAGCCATGTTCACTCCCACCTCTCAGTCCTAAGACCTTACCCTACATGAACCTAGAAAGGCTCTCTATGCATGTTCCTAGTTTCTGTAAGTTCATATTTGTGTCAGTTAAGTTGTGTCTGAAAGACATCATTTTATTGGTGTCATCTGTGTCCTCTGGCTCTTACAATATTTCCATGTCCTTTTCTTCAGAGCTCCACAAGCCATGAGTGTACAAGTTTGATAAAAAATATCCCATTTATGACTGAGTGTTCTAATATCTTATAGTCTCTGCACATCATACAATTGTTGGTCCCTGTGTTAGTTCTTATCAATGGCAATAGGAAGTTTCACTGATAATTGCTGAACAAGGCATTGGTCTATGGGTAAAACAGAATTATATTAGAAATTACTTTATTTAGCCATGTTCTTTTAACTAAAAAACAAATAGCATTTGGTTTGGCCCTAGCCATGGGCTGTCTAGTGTAAAAGTCTTAGTCACCAGTACAGTATCAGAGAAGGGTTTCTTCTCGGGGAGATGACCTTAAATACAATCAGACAGTGCCTGGTTGATCCCACATGTTTCTAAATTTCCTCCCTCCCTCCCTCCCTCCCTCCCTCCCCCCCTCCCTCCAGCACGCATGTTTATTGGAGGGTTTGTGTGGGTTGTTGTTTTGTTTTTTTTTAGTTTGTGTAT
>NW_021605171.1:4529606-4547646 GCF_004785775.1 Grammomys surdaster | reverse complement strand
CCTCCTCCTCCTCCTCCTCCTCCTCCTTCTCTCTCTCTCTCTCTCTCTCTCTCTCTCTCTCTCTCTCTCTCTCTTTCTTTCTTTTTCTTTCTAGACATTCTAGATTTGATTCACCACTCCACCCCCGGCTGTTCCACATCCCATACTTCCAACCCACCCCCTGTATCCACAAAGCTGTTCCCACTCCCTATTTCCACCTTCCACCTCACTTGACCTCTAAACTCCCCGGGGCCTCCAGTCTCTTGAGGGTTAGGAGCATCATCTCTGATTGAACACAGACCCGGCAGTCCTCTGCTGTATATGTATTGGGGGCCTCATATCAGCTGGTATATTCTGCTTTTTTGGTGGTCCAGTGTTTGAGAGATCTTGGGACCAGAATAATTGAGACTGCTGGTCCTCCTACAGGGTCACCCTCCTCCTTAGCTTCTTTCAACCTCCGCCTAATTCAACCACAGGGGTCAGCAGCTTCTGTCGTCCCTTGGTTTGATTCAAATATCTGCATCTGATTTTTTCAGCTGCTTCTTGGGTCTTCTGGACGGCAGTCGAGATAGGTCCCTTTCTTTGAGTGCTCCATAGCCTCAAAAATAGTGTCAGGCTTTGGGACATTTTAGACCTCCTCTTGAGCTGGATCCCACTTTGGGCCTGTCAACTGGACTTTCTTTTCCTCGCGCTCCTCTCTATTTCCATCCCTGCAGTTCTTTCAAACTGGAACAATTATGGATCAGAGTTTTGACTGTGGGATGACAACCACATCCCTCATCCCATCACGCTGGAAGTGAGTTCTATAAGCTCTCTCTCCCTACTGTCAGGAATTTCATCTAAGGTCGCCCACTTTGAGTCCTGAGATTCTCTTAGTTCCCAGGTCTCTGTTGCATTCTGGAGGGTCCCCCCAACTCCTACCTCTGTAAATATTGTGGTACTATAGCTTATCATGCAGACAGGTGTCTGTTGCAGACTGCAGAATTGTATCTAAGTTGGGGACTATCTTTCTCTTCTGGTATGCTATCAATAGTAACTAAATATTTATATCAAAGTTTCAATCTGTTTTTTTTTTAAATGAGATATGGTCACTTTTCTAAATCTTCATTTGAAACCATGTTTGAAATTGCATAAAGCTTGAATACATTCTATATATGGAAGTTACTCAACTCTGGGGGAATAACCACACCAAACTGATGGAAATCTCTATCACAGTAGGAGTAGAGAGAGGTAGGAAGGGTATGATAGAAAGCATGTAGAGGAAAACAGTAGTCATGATATTGATGTCATTTATGAATCTAACATAAATGATTCCATTTCTAGTCTCTCATGTTGAGATTCCTATAAGTTATAGCATCTCCTCTTGGTTGTCACAATAATTATAAACACTAAGAATTGGAATTCAATGGACATTAAATAAAAGACTCTTTTGTAACTGATTCTTCTGACTCATCTAAAATTTTCCCTTTGGCTCATTAGTAACAATTGAGTTTTGCTAACTAACAGGTCATTTGCATAATGAGTAAATAAAAAAATGAGAAATTAATATTAACAAATGGTCTGAAAAATCACATCTAAAAAGAAGGGAGCAGTTTCTGCCCTATTACATGCCCACCTCTACTTGAATTGGGTCTGCATTGGTCAAATTGACCATTATTATCTTTTTGTTCCTTTGGGATGTATTTGCTACTGCACCTGGAAAATCACCTGGTCTGGAGGATTGACGATAGAGAAATCAGTCATTATTGTCCTGCATATAAACCTATAAAATATATGCATAATGGAGTGGAAATTGTGGCCAACTGGAGGGTCAGCTTATACATGTAGAGCATTTGTGGATCATTTAATAAAAGCAGTAACTGAGGAGCAATAAGAATGATAAGGCAAACTATTTTGTCTTTCTTAATTGTCTATTTTCATAATAAACTTACAAAGAAATTCAAAGTTCTTTGATTTACTTATGCAGCAAGCTTTTATTGTGTAACTAAGGATGTAATTGGGTTGCTTAAAGAAGTCACTAAAATTTAATTTGATTTTTAACTTTTGATAAACTTAAGAATTTAATAGAGCCTTTTTGTTCACAATATCTTGCAAAAATAGAAAAAATGTAAATAATGCAATTACAAGTTTATTTCCTCTATGAAATATTCTAAAGGCAAAACTTGTTAACATACAGTGTTGCTAAAATGTATATATAGGTATATATATATATATATGTATTCAACTTCTCCCTCCAACTTATCCTAGGTCTTCCTTAATCCAGAATTTAACTTTATATACTATCTTAATGGAAGAATATGATTAATATCTATTGTATATAGGTTAAAATAAGTATATCAGAAAAATAATGCCTTTGTATTTATAGTACAGTAAAAATATGAAATTCAAAACTATTCTTGATGTATAAGATTTGAAAGATTAGTGAATATCAAGTATAGTTCACTATTTATAACAGTCCTTCTAAGATCTAAATGAGATAAAGGAGAAAAGGAAAACAGAACCGAAATGATTACTGTTCTCACAAACATACCAATTTCATGCAGATATGGGTTTCTTTCTTTACAACATGTTAGTTATAGATTCAACTGGTAAAAGGAAAATTATGTTTCTAAAAGTTCTTTTATAATTAAACATCTCAATTTCATGGTAACAATGTATTGAGGAATTAAGAAGTAATCACATGCATGATTAAAATAGCAGATATAATAGCAACTGCAACTATTTCTAGATAAATATGTAGCCCTTGAAATATTAATCAGAAAACAAAAGTACTACAAAAGGAGAACTTTTACAGTGTTCTTTAATTCTGAACCCTTTGTCTTCACTGTAATGGTAAAGTTGATAACTCCAAGTTAAAAATCTAGAAAAGAAAATGTTTAAGAAGCAGAAAGTTAGTTTAGAGGATGTTAAAATGTCCATTGTCATATTTACAATGCAATGAAAGGCTGGAGACTTAGTTTCTGAAAGTAGATTTTCTCTGTGACATGTTGTATTTTCAGGTGAAAAGCCTTAAAAGAGAAAATGGGAAGTTGACAAACTATTCATAGGATCTGCAGCGACTTTTTTATTTTTGCCCTTGTCTCTTCTTTTCTATTTTCTTTTCTTTTTTTCTTTAATCAAGATCTAATGATAGTATCCCTCCCTCTTATACCACCAGTCCCCTCTCATGCCTGCACACAATCTCAGATTCATGGTCTCTATTGTTCAATTATTTTCTTTCCATGCAAATAAGTATGTAAATACAACTTGCTGAGTTTATTCAGTGTTGCTTATATCTAGGTGCTTTCAGGGATGAACACTTGCTACTTTGGTAGGGCCCTCATTCCTGGAGATGACTTAGTCTACTGATCAACAGTCATAAAATGCCTGTAACTCTTCAACTGAGAGGGTTGGGAAGGCATGAGCCTCTCCCTTCCAGGTTGGCATGTCAAATCATATTATCCTTGTTCAGGTTCTAGAACTGAGAAGATAATGGTGTGTGATGGCTAATGTTATATGTTATATTTGCAAACATCATTTTAATATTCGAAGAGAATAAAAGACATCTAAATCTTTTTTCTCTCTCTCTCTAAGCCCCCTCTTTTTTATTGAATTATTTCAAGTATATTGTTTTCTTACATAATACATCCTGATTATGGTTCTGTCTCTGTTTATTTTTTCCAGATCTTTCCCATTTCTCCTTCTGACTGGATCTAACCCTTTCTTTCTCTCATTAGAAATCAAACAGGGCTCTATGTGATAATAAAAATATAAAATAAAATAAAACAAAACTAAGAGAAATTAGACTTGAATGAAATGAACAAACAGAAAAAAGAAGAAGGAGGAGGAGGAAGGGGAGGAGGAGGGGGGAGAGGAGGAGGAGGGGGAAGAGGAGGAGGAGGGGGAAGAGGAGGAGGAGGAGGTGGAGGAGGAGGAAGAGGAGGAAGAGGAGAGGAGGAGGAGGAGGAGAAGAGGAGAAGGAGGAGGAGGAGGAAGAGGAAGAGAAGGAGGAGATGAGGAGAGGAGGAGAGGAGGAGAAGGAGGAGGAGGAGGAGGTGTGGAGGAGGGAAGGGGAGGAGGAGGAAGAAGAGGAAGAGGAAGAAGGAGAAGAAAAAGCTCAAGAGAAGAGAAGCACAAGAAATAGAGACAAATCATGCTAGGAAAATTATAAAAATGCAGACAGAGAAGAGTGAATTAGATCCACATTTCTTACTCACATACAAAACAATTCAAATAAATCAAGGGCCTTAGCATAAAGACTGAAATGCTGAAATTGTTAGAGGAAAGCATTTAAAGATGTGTGTGTGTGTGTGTGTGTGTGTGTGCACTCACGCGTGTGTTGGCAAGAGTGTTCTGCAAAGGAATCAAACTACCCATGAAATGACCTCAAGAATTGAAAAATGGGATATATAAAATTAGTATACAGCAAAGAAAACTAATATCTAACTGAAAAGCCAAACTAGATAGGGGAAGAAAACCTTCCCTGGCAACGCTTCACAGAGATTTGATATTTAGAAAATGTAAAACATTGCAAAACCTAAACACTATGGCTTGGAAATAATTCAGAGGTAGAGGATTTACCAAGTTAGCACAAGACACCAAGTTTAATCTTTGGTACAGAAACAAAACAAAACATAACAAAACAAAATGAAACCATACATTTCCAATCAATAAATGGAATAATGTACCAAAAGTTCTCAAACAAAGAAATACAAATGGCCAACAAATAATTTCAAAGTGTTTTAATTTTTTTCTTTGGCCAATTAGGAAATAAACTTAATTCCAATTTTGTTTTACTTCTTACACTGATACAAAGCATACCTTCCAGAAAATATATGAAAATAACACTAAAGAGAATGGGGAAAGAGAAGCCCTTATTACTTATGATGTGCATATGTACTGGGACCATATCTATGGAAATCAGCATGAAGGTTTCTCACAAAGCTAAAACCACAATGACGTCTAGATATACACTGAAGGAATCTCCAGTCCTAAGACAGAGACACTTGGACAATTTTACTCTTCATGATGGCCAGGAAGCAGTCTAGATGTTCATCAGCAGATCAATAAAGAAAACATGCTATATATAAAGAGAGTAATTTTTTTCAGCAATTAAGAAAAAATAAATCATGACATTTCAGAAACATGTATGAAAATGGTCATCAGTGGGTTAACACAAATAACTCTCTGAAATGGCAATCTTAGATTTAACATTTATGGGGACAGGTGTATATCATCGATTTTAAATGAGATTACCAAAGTACAAAAGAGTTCTTAGTAGAGGGAACAAAAAACAGTAATTGCTCTTTGGCTTAATTAAATTCAGGTTCAAGTCCACATTTTCATTGTAGGAATAGTGATTGCTGGCTTTCATGTGATACTTATTTTATACCAAGCACTACTCTGCCTAACATCCATGAGCTAAGTAATATTATAAGAGCTGCAGAATAGTTGTCATCATTATTACTTCATTTAAGGACGAAGAAGGAGAAGCGAGTAACAGAGCTAAGATTTCAGTAATAGCTACCCTGACTCTAGAACCTACTGTTTGATAAGAGCCATGCCATGTAGAAATGCAGCACTACATACTTCCTCCTTGCTCTGTGCATTTCTTTTAAAATAAAAATGAAACTATTCATGCATATACATATACTGAAACTATGATTTCCTATAAATATTATTAAATTAAAAATATGCATGCATTATTGCTCAAAGTACCCCTGAATACTAAGCTAATACACATGCTGCCTTAAGTGATCTTTGTCTTAAATAGATCAATTGGTTCTCTGATATAATTTCCAATTCAAAACAGTTTAACAAAAGAAACATAAAGGCGATTAATCCAATTGTCACAAAGTTAACTGAGTAAAAGCTCATAGTTGCCTTTGTCTAGAAGTTTGTGTTCTTGGGAAACAATGGACAATTTTGTTGCCTTGATTTTGGAACAGATTTTAAGGCTCAGGGTGAATTTTTGTGCCTTTCAGTAAAGCTAGTTTTAGTGGTGTATCCCAGCTCTTTACAATTATTAGGAACAACATTTATGTGATACATATTTGAACTTTATTTATAATTTAATTTTTCTGTGATCTGCTGTATAAGCCACTTTCGCATAATGGGCATTTAATTAAAAGGCTTATTAACTTAGTGAGTATCTACTCATTATTTTGGGTAAATTGTAGCAGTGAGAAAGACTTGAAGGTATCACCTTTTAGTGCAAGAAAATATGTATCTCGGCAGTGAAAATAAAATAGCCATCAGTTTTATTTCATATGTAACATCTAAAGTTGCTAATTGCTTTCAGAAGTTGAAACTGTATCTCAGGTAGGTAAATCTTTAATGGAATTATTTAACATAGTATTAACTTTTAAAATATAAAATAAACTATATTGATAATTTTAGTAATTAATTTCTCACCTCACCCCTTGGTTTATCCAGAGACATTATTATTTTTTGTGTACAAATTGATCTTACTGTAAGGGTATATTTTGAAACAAGTTTATCACAGTGAGAATGATGCTATTTACAGCAAAACAACAATTTTAAGTATATATTAATGAGGAATAAGAAGAAAGTAATGATGGGCATTTCCTGTTAAAGTGAATATTCGGCTACATCATGAATTGCATGTACTTAGCAACTATGCTAAAATTAAGACTCTTCAATTCAAACTAAGTAGCCAATGTGTAGCATATTTTGCTTGGATCTTTGCTTGTAAAGGTAATTTAAATTAAATTTTAGGTATTTGTGGGGCTAAACCTCGTATTATTACTTTTCTCTTTACCCTAAAAGGTTAAATGTAGTTGGGAGCAAATATTTCCATATGGTATTCTCAATAATACTAGGGCAGATTGCACTACATACTTATGTTTATGTTGGGTGTGTATAATGTATAAAACTCACAGATGGATTGGTAATTATGTTATACCTGATAATGAAGTGACCGCTAAGTTTATGCAGCTCAAATGATCTGATTCAAAATAGTCTCATGCATTCACCAAGCACTCTTACTTTTAATATTTACAGAATATGTGATTTCTGAGTTGCATATTGAAATATTAGAAAGTTTTCTTTTTCTTCTGAATTTGCAATTCTGATATAATTTTTAGAAAATGAAAATATCTTAAAATGGAATTATTCCATGAGTTATCCACTGTGCTGTCAGAGTCAAGCATAATATTGTTCCCTCACCCTAATGTAGTTTCCGTTTTCTCATACATGCTGTGTCAGTCCACAGAGCCAGTTTTCTGCATTTATTATTAGAGTGGTTTAACAGAATAGAATAGAAGCCTGTGTGGAGGACTTTAACCTCTTTTACTGAAGGATGGCCAAACTTTCATTTTTAGATCTTAGCTTGTACACGTTGCTATTTTACAATTAAGAATTACTGTATAATTAAGATTTGTTGACCATCTACTGCTGGCCTTGGATCTGTCTTTACCTGTCTTTTGTATACACAGTGAAACTAAATTGGAGAAAAATAAGTTTTCTTTTGTGAAAAGATATAAATTAGGAATATCTTCTGAGTTATAGATAGGGGCTTGTGTCTACTCCGCTACACTGTATTGGAATTCTATCAGCCTAGACCAGTACAGACCCTGTGCATGCTGCCACAGTTTCTGTGAGTTCATATAAGTGTCAGTCCTACTGTGTTTTGTAAGCCTTCTTGCCTCGGTGTTTTCCATCATCATTTGCTCTTACACACTTTCTGGGTGTTAAGGAGGGTCTGGAAGTAGTTATGGGATGGGAAACTGAAAAAAAATCTATTTTAAAATGAAATAAAAGAAAAAGAAAAAAGAAAGGAAAGAAAAGAAACAGAGCAAAAAAATAAAAATAAAAAGAAATATTCACTTTCACCTGTGATAAAAGGTCGATTACAGATATTTCCAAGGCTTAGATCTCACAACAATAAAAAGGAAGAGAGTATTCAGTAGCTCCCTTCACACAAGCAAACAGGGTGCACTGTGGTGAGTAATGAGCCATGGAGACAATTTCTCCCCATGTGTGTCTTGCCTTTTGGTGCTGGATTTTTCTATTATTGTATCTTTTTATCTTTCCTATCTTCGTTTTTCCATGTCTTCTTCATTCTTTTTATCATTCTTATTTGATTTCCTTTTCAAGTTATGATTCCATTTCTAAACAATGTATCTAGCCCACCAAGGACAACGGTGTCCCTGTTTTACCCACATTCCAATAACCACCTCTTCCAGAATCTAGGCATATTTTAGCAAAAGCTCATACAACACTTTGGAATAGATGCTTAAAATAGTCGGAAACATCCATTCATAAACAAATAAATCATTCTCTATTAACTTCTGAGATTATTCATCCTATGTCTCACAACAAATGGCAATGATTTTAGACTAAAATAATCTAGGATAGCTCTGATTTTTCTTTTGCTTTCACTTCAACATTTATAAAAATGAAAATACAGTAAAGCAGCAAACTCCATCTTCAAATGGCAGCCCAAATCCCTCCACTTAAGCTTATCACTTTTATGACCATCTTAATCTAAAGCAGCATAAATTCTTATTCATAGACTAATTTCCCAACTGGTTGGCTATTTTCCACTTTTTTGAGAAATTACATCACAGAGTATAAATCACATAAGACAGGACTTCTCTTTGTAAGTCTCTTATTGTATGTTCTTCATGAAAGAAGCCCAGAACTCTTATAAAAAGTCATAAATTTTGATACTCTGGTAGGTCTTCAGTACTTCTTAAACTCTGATATTCTCTTCTTCTTGCCTGTATGTTTTTGCCACTTACCTGATTTTCTTCCTGTTTATACCTTGATAATTGGCACTCAGTGTTCTGTCCACCTAAGATCGTCCCTGCAGGTATTTTTATTATTTTGGTACAAATTTAAACTATTTATTTTATAACATTGTTCAATATGAAAATATACCCTAATATATAATTATGTATTATATTATAATATATAATTATGTCATCAATTACTAATTGTACTAGATAGGTGATAAACTCAATTAGAATAGAGAATTAGTTTGACTGTGTTACTCAGTATTATAAACACTTGCTGGAAGAGTGTTCACAATAAGAGTTAATCATGCAATAATGACTACTTGAACATGTAGCCTAACTCTGTTCCAAGTTCATGACTTGCCAATACAAGAAGCACTGGTGTTTACAGTAGGCATTGTACAAGAATGGATAATCCTTTCAGGAATTTTACTGCTGTTGATAATCATGACCTGAATTCATGAGACAAATAGCACTGTGTGTATTAAGAACATTAAAACACAGTTACACAAAAGTTGTGTTATGAAGTTAAATGTGTAATTTAAGCTGCTTAATGGCTGGGGAGATCCATGTTAGGATGTGAAGTAAATTTTTGGCAATATATATTATTTTAAATAATCCACAGTATACCCAGGAAGATTCTGAGAAAATTAAATGTGTCATGGTAACCTTGTGGGATACTAGAACACAAGTAAAATTTACAAAAATGAATTCTTGAAATTATATAAGATTTATTCAATATAATGTATATTAATTATATTTTTCCTTATAGCTAATATAGCATATGAATATTAGACAATAATATGTGTTGGGAAACCTTAATTTATTGCTGAAAATCTATTGCATAAAAATTATAAACAAAAATTCATTTCTCATAATTTTTTGTGAAAACTGAGAAAAAGTACAAAATATTAATGTAGGTAGTATAGACTCATTGACTTTTTTCTTCAACCCCATCTTTTATTAAGCTCTTTTGCTACAATAACTGAAGCAAAACTCTGCTCTTGGTCCTGCAAATTAAATAGTGTGTTTCATTGCTTAATGCCCTAAAGAACAAATCATTACTGACAGTGGTTCTCTAGATATAGCTAATTAAAATGAAATTTAAATCTTTGGGAATCCTCATCCATTAGAGCAAAGCCAAAGGACACTTTAGCCCACTTTAGCATCCTCAGTAGATCACCTGCTGGTTATCTCTGTATTGTTTGTCAGCATCACCTCAATACATCAATAAAGAAAAGGTGAAACAAAAAGAAAATAAACTCTTAACCACAAGGGATGAAAAGATGAGAATATATTCTCATAATTTAGTTTATACAGAAGAATTTTCTATTAAATGACAGATATCTCATGCAAGACAATACTCCTTTATATTAGCTTGGGACTAGGTATACATTGAAAAAAATAGAACCAAGAGAAGTTCCTTTTTAAAAAATATGCAATTTTAGTATCATTTATTAACACTTCAAAGAAGAAAAATTACATTAGCATTTTGTTGAACAGGTGTGTAAAATATCTCCCTTAATTTGTTCTTTCTGGTTGGTCATCATCTAAATGTGTTAGATGGCTTTGTATTCCTGATGTGTATTTCATTCACATGGTATAATGTGCACATGGACATTCTGTGAGCACTTCCATCGAGTCCCTTGTCATACATCCTGGATCACGCTCAGTATTTTACCTACCCATATGATTGTGGCTCCTCATACAGGAATCAGGTGTGATTTTCATGTTTTCAGACATCTCACACACTTTTCTATTCATAATAGTGCCAGCACTGAAATAGGTCACAGAGATCACTCAATGATATGCTGTTGTTTAATAAGCAGCATAAGTTGTCTTTGATTTTAAGTAGCAAGAGGAGGAAAAAAACACAAGGCCCCAGCTAGTCATTGAAAAGTACTCAATTATTATTTTGGTTCATGTAAAGCAGTTGCTAACTAAGGGGAAGTTATTTTTAAACACAATGCAATACAATTCTAATACTGAAGTAGAAAATATAATTATGTCTTGAAATCTGTTTTCCATAGGACTTCAGTCTCAGTGGGAAGAAGTTCTGTCCAAAATATACTTGTTGATTTATCTTTCTTTCAAGGAGGCTTCATGCTTGACTTATGTGGGATATAAATTGCTGTAATCTCATTTCTTTATACTTTACTGCAGAAGGCTATTAGGAAGCTTTGATTCAGCTGGAAATGTTTGTGGAGTTATCATCTCAACTTATCCATACTTTTTCTTATTTAATTTTAGGGTCTTTGTAGATGCAAATAAAAGTGTATTATAAACCTCACATTAGCATTCCATTCACTTTTTTATTGTTGTGTGTATGCATTTGTGTGTATGTGGGTATGTATCTACAAGTAAGTGATAAGCTGACAAATTGTGCTTCCTTCCTTCTACCAAGTGCTGTATTGAGAACTGAACTTAGTTTGTCACATTTGGCTACAGGAACCTTTATACACTGAGCCAACTCCTCTGGGATCCTCCCATTAGCTCTGTAGAGTGAAAATGAGAAGAATGTAGTGAGAAGGCCTCAATGTTTATTTGCTCAAATAAGGTGAATGTTGCTATAGAGCAATTCTCCTGGCATGGAAAATACTGTAGAAAGGTCCAAACGCTTCATCTGGATGTCAAAGTACAGACATCTCATTCTGAAGAGTGTGTGCCTCTACCGCTTTCAACTTGGGGATAGCTGCAATATATGAAAATACAAATTTTTGAAACTATTACGTAGAGTAGGCTTTATGAGCACATAGGTAACTTTAGAAATTCTGTGAGATATATTCAAAATTAATATTTTCTGTTTATTATTTTTAGTGTTCTCATAAATCAATTCAAAAGTAACTGAGTTGAACTGTTAATCTGTGTTTTGTCAATATGCATGTTTTGTGGTATTTAAGTATGTATAGTCACACCATGGTAAAGAGCAAAATCTAACCCATAGCACAGCTTCCCTTTGACTTCTCTGTTAACATTTTACACATGATTATTCTATTTTTCATTAGAGAAGAATTTGAGAGACTTTGCTTTGAATTAATACTTCCTTCCAGTTTAGATAGAAAAAGACAAAGACAATAAGCCACATTCCCCTGTTTATTTGTTCAACTGCTTGGCTCCTGTGGTGAAAGTAAAAATCCTTAAGACCTTTGTTTTAGTTTTCACTGAAACAGATTCACTTGAAATAAAAGTACATGATTACTTCATACTGTTTGCTTTCTTACTTTCAAGTATTTGTTCTCATTTAGTGTAATTCATCTTTTGAAAGGGTAAAAAAGAGAGTGAGATGTTTGTTTCCCACTTACCTGTCTAAGCAACTAATTTGTTACTGTCTTCATTAATGGCAAATTCCATTAATATAAAATCAAAATTTCCAATGAAAACTGCTTTCTAAACATCTTTATGGGGACAGAGTTCATATTATATTATTATTTGTTTGAATGCTATGATCTTAAAATTCTTAATCTGATTCCCATGTTGAGCTCCCTTCAAAATTGACTTTAGGAAGTGACCACATGTGGGAAAGACCTCTGTGACCACAGGTGTCCTTCAGAGCATGCATTGCTATCATTTTCTCTCTGAGCGTTCGGGCCATCTGAACTACCATTTTTATTATTATTATTATTTATTTTAAATAAAATTGTAAATTTTACTTATTCACACAGGGGTTATAAAGACAAAAAGGCAGGATGAGGGGAAGGGGATGACACAGGAGCGTGGGTGTTCAGGGGGAGTAAAATATCTTTCAGAACAGAGTATCAGCTGGGTGAATATTCAGGGGACAGGTCACTATGACTTTACTGATGATTCACTTGTACTTATCTAAGTTGATATTATCTCCCAAGGCTACCTATTTACAAGGTCTATGACTACTCAGGCTGGTAAATTTCCACAAAAGCTGCCTGTTTACCATAGCTTATAGCCATCTGTTTCAATCTGTTTTTTCACAGAGACCCAAGACTACCATTTTAATCTACTGTGAAATCAATGATTTTATATTTTACTTATTTTTTTATTTTTTTTTGTTTTTTGTTTGTTTGTTATTTTGTTTTTATTGGATATTTTATTTACATTTCTGATGTCATCCCTTTTTCCCATTCCCTTCCTCCAGAAAACCCCTATCGCATCCCCCTCCTCCTTTTTCCTTTTTATACAATTTTAATTACATGCAATATTAAGGTCAGTGCTAAGTTGAGAAACTAGCAATACAATGGATGCTATTAGTGAAGGAGCAAGCAAGACAATAAACACAAATATTCAGAGAACAAGCAAGAGAATAAACACACAAATGGTCAAACAACAAGCAAGCAATAAACAAAGTTCTGTGAACACTCCCTTGATCACTGTTTCTAAGGACTTATCATGATGACCAAAATATCTAAGCCAACTTCCCTGTTCTAGCCCAAAGTCATTTTCAGGTCTGAAGCCTACTTCTTTGTTCTAGCCTAAGATGTACATTCCTCCCTGGAATTACTTCTTTGTTCTAGTCTAAGATTTAGATTCCTGCCTAAAATTACTTCTTGGTTCTAGCTTAATGCCAGATTCTTACCGGGAGCCCACTTCCTTGTCCTTGGCCAATGTCATATTCCTGCCAAGCAGTCCATTTCCTTGTCCTTGGCCCATGTCAGACCCTTGGCAAGCAACCCCAAAAGCTCTCTGCCTCTCACGTTTTTTTCTTTCATAAACAAGACTTAGCCTGTCTTAGGTCCTTCTGACAAGAATGCCTTCCTTACCCATCATGGAATATGTATTTTCAAAAGCAATGTACTTAGATCTTAGGTTGGTAATGCTCTGTGCAGAATCGTATGTGTCCTTGTCTTGCCACCCTGCTAATTAATAACTCTGTCTGGAGATCCATTTTCATTTCAAGCCATGTACAACATTATGATGTTGTTAAAGACAAGCTTTAACACGATGGGCAAGAAGAAAAGTATTCCCAGGACAAAAAGGGCTAGCATGATCAAGCTATATATGCCATTATTGAAGCTTGACCAAAAATAGAAATACTGACCTCAGGCCATGGGTAATTTTATCAGCAGTATCTGAAGAATTGAAACACAGCAGAGCAGCATTCTTTAAATTCATAAGCTCATTATACAAAGTTAAAACATCCAGAGAGGTGTTAGAGTTATGCCAAATATACTGCAAGTGTCTTTAAACTTTGTCTTAATTATAATGACTACCACTGTAAATTTTAGAACTAACATGAATCCAGTGATGTTTGGCATGACACTTGAGATGGTTCCTTACTCTTAAATTCTGAACCTCTTTCCAATAATTTGAATAGGATAAAGAGCATCAATCCATTGTTCCAAATGCCTATCTAAATCCTCTTGAATACTCATCACATTAGTAACCTCTTTTGTGTAAGTGATTAACAAAAGTAGCTCTCTTAACTTCTTGTGTCAAAGCAATTTCAGAAATGGTGCTAGCAATTAATGTAATTAAAGCTGTTATACCAGCAATAATCAATCCAACTACCCTATTGCTTCTGCTTAAAGCCTGACTCACTTCTTCCAGTACTTGCAAGCTTTCTTCGAGAATACCAAGATCCTTACAGGGCAATAAAACAAAAGCTGGTTGATAGCCTCCTGCAACAGACATGCCAGGTTTCAACACACTAACACAATTAGAAATTGTACAATCAATTCAAATTACATTAAGTACTGTAGAAGAAACAAAAGTAGTTTTAACTTGACAATTAAAAGAGCCTTAACACATGTACTATCACTTGTTTGAAATCCAGATCCTGTCCCAACTTTATCTCTTGCTAACATAATATCATACAGAACTGCAGCTAACTTTCAAATATGTCTCTGAAAATGTCCTGTACCAGCCTTCCAAATGAAGACTGTTATTTCCAATATTGGATTGATTTTTAGACCAGTCCATGATGAAGTCGGATAACTGGTCACATTTAAGAAAAATAGAAGAGTCATTATAACTTCTCTTCTTTATTCTCTGTTCCACATGGTCTGAAAACTTGAGACAAGACAGCTTGTCCCAACTGGAGTATAGGAAAGCAAAGGTGGGGCTGGAACATATGTCCAATACACTTACCCAGTCACCATTGACAGGGCACTCAGCAAGCTCACAGGACTGCATCATTCTTTGTCCTAGCATCATTATGTCTCACCCGTCACTCTGGCAGCTACTATGCTCCTTCAGTATCCTGCAGGGGAAAAAACCCCACAAACATGACCTCTTTCCCATTTTAAATACCTAATTGGGATCATGTCTTATGCTAGTAAGTAGATCCTCCCCTTTCACCTAGGCATAAGTATGCCTAGTTGTGGGGTGCCATAGATACTCAGCAGAAAGTTCCTTGGCATACACATTTTTTTAAAAAAAAATTAAAAATAAAAAGAACACAATTTAAATTAAATTGTGTTGTATGGGGATATAACTCCCCCGTTTTATTTTATGAAGATATTGTTTTAAAGTTTCATGGGCCCCTTCCACAGTCCCTTGTCTGTGATGATTATAAGGAATCTGAGTAATATGGCTAATATTAAATTTTGACAAAAAGTCTCGAATGTTTGGCTCAATAGCCAGTTTCATTATCTGTTTTTATATGTTTATTATTTTGGATAATTTATTTATCTACATTTCAGATGTTATCCCCTTTCCCCATTTTCCACCCAAAAAACTCCTTATCCCGTCCCTACTTCCTCCTACTTCTATGAAGGTGTGCCTCCATTCATCCACCTATTCCATCCTCCCCACCCTCGATTTCACCCATACTGGGGCATCCAACCTCCACGGGACCAAGGATGTCCTCTCCCACTGATGGCCATCAAGGCCATCATCCACTACATATACAGCTAGAGCCATGGGTCCCTCCATGTGTGTCTCCTAGCTAGATGTTTAGACATTGGAAGCACCTGTTTGTTGGTATTTTTGCTCTCCCCATAGGGCCACAATCCCCTTCATCATCTTCAGTCTTCTCTCTAACTCCTCCATTGGGAACTCCTTGATTGGTTCAATGATTAGCTGCAAGCATCCACCTCTGTATATGTCAGGATGTGGTAGACCCTCTAAGCAGACAGCTGTATCAGGCTCCTGTCAATATGTAATTCTGATAGGTCTGCCTTTATAAGTTACTTGACCTTTTTCCCTTACTGCTTTTAATATTCTCTCTTTGTTTTGTGCATTTGGTGTTTTGATTATTATGTGAAGGGAGGAATTTCTCTTCTGCTCCAGTCTATTTCACATTCTGTAGTCTTCTTTTTATGTTCATGGGCATCTCTTTCTTAAGGTTAGGGAAGTTTCCTTCTACAATTTTGTTGAAGATATTTACTGACCCTTTAAGTTGGGAATCTTTGATCTCTTCTATACCTATTATCCTTAGGTTTTGTCTTCCTATTGTGTCCTGGATTTCTGGAATGTTTTGGGTTAGGAGCTTTTAGCATTTTGCATTTTCTTTAACAGTTGTGTCAATGTTTTCTATGGTATCTTCTGCACATGAGATTCTCTCTTCTATCTCTTGAATTCTGTTGGTAATGCTCTTTCCTGGTTTTCTATCTCCAGGATAGTCTCCCTTTGTGATTTCTTTATTGTTTCTACTTCCACTTTTATGTCCTGGATAGTTTTGTTCAATTCCTTCACCTGTTTTGTTGTGTTTTCTCGTAATCCTTTAAGGGATTTTAGTGTTTCCTCTTTAAGGGCTTCTACCTGTTTACCTGTGTTTTCCTGTATTTCTTTGAGTGAGTTATTTATGTCCTTCTTAAATTATATCAATATGAGAAGTGATTTTAAATCTGAATCTTGCTTTCAGTATCATGGGGTTACATGGCTTGCTGTGGAGGGAGAACTAGGTTCTAATGATGGCAGTAACCTTGATTTCTGATGCTTATGTTCTTGTGTTTACCCTTTACAAACTGGTTATCTCTAGTGCTACCTGCACTCACTGTCTCTCACTGGAGCCTGTCTCTCCTGTTATCTTGGTTGTGTCAGAACTCCTCAGAGTCCAACAGTCTCTGTGATCCTGTGATCCTGAGACCCTGGTTATAAGAGCTCCTGGGAGTCAGGCTGCTTCTGTGCTCCTGAAATCCTGGTATGACCAAACTCCTAAAATCCTGTAATCCTATGATTCTATGTTCCTGGATATGTTAGAGCTCCTGGGAGTCCAGCTTCCTCTAGGTGTTTTGGGATTGGGTGCAGAGTTGCTGCCCTAGGTTTGCTCAGGGCACCAGTCCAGACCAGGCAGAGTCCATGTCACTTGCTGGGAGAAAGTTCCAGGATCCCTGTGGGTCCTAATTACTCTTTGTTTGGGAGGGGAAGAGGTCTCACAGGACCCTCACCTAAGATCCTGGGCTTGTTAGATCTCCTGGGAGTCCAACTTCCTCTGGGGGTTCTGGGATTAGGTACAGAGCTGGTTCCCTATGTATGCTCAGGGCACCAGGCAAACTGGAAGGCTATATTTTACTTATGAACTATATGGAATGGTCTTTATGTTTGGTTTGTTCATTCATTTTCTGAACTTGACAGTATTTTGTCATTTCATGTCTGGAGAAGTGTGGAACTTATGTTTTACTATCATTGGTTGGTAGATAGTCCTTTTGGAACATTTTAAAAAATATTGCAATACATCATGTCAGTGCTTGTTGGTGCCATTTTGTTATCATTAAATATATTTAAAGATTCAAAACAACACTAAAAACTTAGTAACTACAGGTATTAAAATGCTATTATAGCAAAAGTCCAAAGTCCTTACATGGCTTCTATTCAAGAGGCAACATTGCATTCTTTGTTCATATTTTATTCTTTCATGAGTAAAGACATTTCATTTCAACACATACAAGATTGTTCTTAGTACAAAATACAGAGAAAGTCATTGCAAGGGTCCTCCTTTCATTTTATTATGTACCCTACGCAGCAAAATCTGTCACCTAAGAGATTTTGGGTCATGATGTAAGCACCTGAAGCAGGCTATTTCATCTCAATTTCAAGCTGCCTCACTGACAAAATGTACGTCCTTCTAGCAGATTTTAACATATATGTAATTGAAGATAAATAAAGAGATTTTATAGTGTTGTATATATGTATGAAGTTTTAATTTGTATTTTGAAGAATATCCCATCTCAATTATTTTTCCCTGTATCTTAACAGACTTTTGTAAGAGTGAAAAGGAGTTTTCTGTTCTGTGTAAGCAAGTTCAGCAAAACCACAGGACAGCACCACTCTGTGGGTAGAATAAAACAGTATATTGGTGACAAACTGTCAGGATGTCACAAAGAAGTAGAGAATCAGCCAGGTAGAAAGAGAGAGAGAGGGAGGGAGAGAGAGAGAGAGAGAGAGAGAGAGAGAGAGAGAGAGAGAGAGAG
>NW_021605171.1:4512345-4529596 GCF_004785775.1 Grammomys surdaster | reverse complement strand
GAGAGAGAGAGAGAGAGAGAGAGAGAGAGAGAGAGAGAGAGAGAGAGAGAGAGAGAAAAGGCTTTATGGGATCCGTGAAGGCACAAATGCAAACACCTTCTCTTGTGAGAGTCTTTCTGTCTTGGTATAGAAGGGTCCTCAAATCATGTCTGCTGAGAGGGGCTCTGTGACTGACATAGTCAGGCAGATTTATTGTAGTGGTTCTCCTTTTTCTTGTGGCGATGGATTTGTGGAGGAAGATGGAAACTTCAGTTACCTGATAAGTCCGTAAGTCACATTGTTTCTGAGAAATGCTGGGATTCCCTCATGCCCTCTTAAGCTCCTGTAACCCTTCTACTGCACTGGGAGCTGGGATGCCATCTTAGAGGCCTGCTTTTGACCTACTGTAAATGATATTTTTCTGGTTCATTGATACTGCTTTAAGACTAATGACTAAGGAGCCATTCTGTGTGGGTCATGGTGGGGACCAGTTTCCTAACCAAGAACACCCAGTTCTTTATTTTAGTCTAAGGTATCAAGATGAAGTAGAGTTGGGGAAACCCATACTTTATGAAGGCATTCATCTAAATGTTTCATACAGGAAACACAGTGGCCAACTTTTATATTGGTCAGCTAGGAGGGATGTTTTTCTTTTATCATGTCTGAATATGAATCCTGAGAAAATATCCTTTCATAATTACTAACAGACTTTACAAACACAAGCAACAGTAGTGAACTGACTCTGACTTAATTTCACAGAAGAAAAGCTGTTAGGCTTCATATGAAAGCTTTCAGGACACTTAGTACTTTGATTAAAATACTTGAGAATATGCATGATAAAATATTTACAAGACCTAGGATATATCTGAGTGGAAAATCACTAACAGTTTGATAAAAATTGTCTTCTGATCAGCTCTTAACTCAGAGAATATTCAGAAAGTCCAAGAGTCCTTGCTAAAGCAATATGTCCAGTAGATCATACTTTCTACAGAGACTATGCTTTGTAGCTCAATGCCAATTCTCTGTCCAATCTTTCATATGTTTGTTGTAAAAACATATAAATATTAGAAAGTGTACAAAGAAAACAAAGCAAATAAAGATCTTGAGAATTGGGATAACAGGGCAAGTAAATTGTCACTAGCTTTCCAAGGACTTTCAATCAGTCTGAGTAGAAAGGACAAAGAAATTGTCCAGGATTTGTATATTCCTAAGAATATAAAGCTGGAACACTAGAGAGGCTGTGGGAGACACACTGTTAACTTGGAAGTACACAGATACTTATTTAAAACATCCCTTCAAAAATTTTTCTTGACTCTAAAATTGTATTGCACTTTTGAATAATTGGAAAAATATTAATGGAAAACTATGGAGATCATTTGAGCTCAGTCATAAAAAGGTGCCTGTTCTTAAAGCCACTTGCCTAAACCATAAGGATGCAAGGTAAACTGGTTTTAGAAAACTTTACTCTTTGATCTCATTGCCATGTTGAGCCTCTTCCTTATAAAACACTGTGTTCACACCTTTAAAATAAACAACCTGTTTCTCAAATGTCAAAACAGGATATTTTAAGTCACATCTATCAGTTATGACAGCTCCAATTCTACAAGTGTGTCCTGATGTTTGCTTATATGCAAGTGTTTAGGAAGTTTTGTGTTTCTTTCCTTTCAATAATGTTAATATTTAAAATAAAACAAACAATCACAACAAAATTCTAGACTGATCCTCTAAAACAGAAAATGTGTATATGTTGAAGTGTGTGTTCAAAACACTGTGTGTGTGTTTGTGTGTGTGTGGGTGTTTGTGTGTGTGCACTTGTCCATTAGCTCAAGCAGGTTCCTAGAGAGATTCTATTAAGTAGAAACAAGAAAAAAAAGCAAGCAATACATAACTTTTTGGTTGTATATTGATGTGTGCAGAAAATCCTTATCAAAATTTAATGACCCTAAAGGTGGATATTGATCTTTTTTTCTTCTCATACAATATTTCATTTTTGATATTGACTGTCTACAAATGAATGTTTGCTTAAGGTACAGTGTTACATGTTAGAAAGCAATCCTACATAAAAGGCTCACAGCTTTTGAATTCTAGATGGATAAAAGACACATAGTTAGAACCAGTACATAGTAAAAGAAACACATCTCATTTGCATGTATATATTATATGTGTGTATAATGTGCATATGCATATACCTGTAGATATATTTAGCTGGTAATTGATTTTTTTAAATACCTGAGTTAGAGTACCTCAGTCTATTGCCACTGTAAAATTGGATTTAGAACAATGGCAGGCTAGTATGTTACAATGCTATAAATAGGGAGGATTAACCAACCACCAGATATATATTTCTCCCCAGCTCTGTAGGCTACACCTTCAAAATTAAGGTCAGTATGTTCATTGTGGATTCTCTCAGAGAGGATGTATTGCCACTGTCTACAGTTCTATAGTCTGTGGTCTCATAATTCCAATCTGTTTGTGACAATTTTATTAAAACCAAATTTACTCTCAATTTAAGGACCCTATCTACACTTAACAAGAGGCATACCTGTGACTCTAACTTCTTTCCTTCATAACATTTGGAAACTTTGTTAGGGCATACATACACAGTTATGCTTAGGAGAAAAACTATTTTTCCTCTCCCAGCAGTTATCAATTGCAAGTATCTTCTTGGTTAGGGATGGGACTCTTTTCCTACTTCTTCTTCTCAGTGCTGGAATTTTGTCTGGTTGGGACATATGTAGGAATTGTGCATGCTATCATTGTCTCTGAGATCATATGTGTATCACTCCTCTTGTGTGTAGAAGTCATGGTTACTTTGGGCTTTCTCTCCACCTCTAACACTTACAATCATTCTACCTCCTCTTCTACTTATATTCCCAAACCTTGAGGGGAGAGTTTGAATAAGGTAGCACATACAGGACTGAGTGTTTCAATGTCCCTCATTCTTTCCACATTGACCAATGTTAATCTCTGTGTTAATCACCATCTGCTACTATAAAAACAGACAAACAAACAATATCTCAAAGCTTGTGATTTTGAAGAGCTATGCCTTGCCATGAGTCATAGCAGATAATCTATCAAAAAAATGTTCTTACATTAAGTGACACAGTGTTTCTATATATATCATTTCCAGTATCTCTGTCTAATAATGGTATTCTGAAGCCAGATCTAGCAGCTGGTATATTTTCTAAAATTAAAATTATTTATTCACTTTACAATGCAATAACTGCTTTTCCTCTCTTCCCAGTACCCCTTCATGTAAGTACCCCCATTTCTTTTTACAAGGAGAAGCCTCCTTCTCTGGGGTTCAAACCCATAATCCCACATCCCATCCACAACCTCCAACCCCACTCCTCCACCCTCACATCAAGATGCTATGGGACTAGGCACATTTTCTCCCACTGAGGTGAGGCCAGACAAGACAGTCTATTTAGGAGTACAAGATCCACAGGAAAGCAGGTAGCCAACAGGCTCAGGGACTGCCCCTTTTCGAGTTGTTTGGGGAAATTCATGAAGACCTAGCTGTCCATCTGCTACATATGTGGAGAGCGCCTATGTCCAACTCATACTCACATGATGGTTGGTGTTTCAGTTTCTGGGAGCCCACAAGAGTCCAAGTTAGTTGACTCTGTTGGTCTTCCTGTGGAGTCCCTGTCCTCTTTTGGTCTCTCAATCTTTCATCTAACTCTTCCTTACGACTCCTTGAACTCTATCCTGTTTGGGTGTGAGTCTGCATATATTTCCATTTGGCTGTTGGGTGGAGCCTTTCAGAGGAGAGCTATGCTAAGTTACTGTTTGCAAGCATAAAGGAGTATCATTAATAGTATCAGTGATTAGTTCTTGCCTATGGGATGTGTCTCAGTTTGAGCAGTTATTGGTTGGCTGTTCCCTCAGACTCTGTCCGTGTACATCCTGTAGGCAAGGCATATTTTGAGTTGAAGGTTTTTTAAGTGGGTTGCTATCCTTATACTTCCACTGGAAGTCCTGCCTACCTACAGGAAGTGACCACTTATCCATATCCCCCAAAGCTAGGACTCTCAGCTAGAATCACTCTCTTAGATCCTAAGGAACCACTTCCAATACCAGGCCTGTGGCACTCTCTAGGGTTGCACACCTCCCCCAGCAGATTTCCCTTTTCTCTCCCCTGATCACCCTACATAGGCTCTCAACTGCCCCGTTGCCCTACCCATTCCCTCTTCTACCCAGGTCTCTCCTTCCACCAACATCTGATATCTATTTTGTTTCCAAGTCTGAGAAAGATTCAACTATCCTCCCTTGTGCTCTCTTGTTACTTAGCTTCTTTTTGTCTGTTGATTATAGTGTGATTATCCTGTACTTTAAGGCTAATATCCACTTATAAGTGAGTATATACTATGCATATCCTTTTGAGTCTGGGTTACCTGAGTCAGAATGATATTTTCTTGTTTCATCCATTTGCCTGCAAAATTCATGATGTCTTTGTTTTTAATGGCCGAATGGTATTCCATTGTGTAGATGTACCTCTTTTTTTTAATCTATTTTTCAGTTGATGGAAATATAGATTGTTTCCAGTTAAACCTGCTGTGAACATAGTTGATCAAATCTATTGTATGATGGTGGAACATCCTTTGAGTATATGCCCAGGAGTAAGCCTTGAGGTAAAACTATTTAGTTTTCTAAGCCACCACTAAATTGAATTCCAAAATGGTTTCACAAGTTTTCACTTCCACCAGTAGTTAAGGAGTATTCTGCTTGCTCCACAACTTCATCAGCAACCAATGGCTCAAACACTATGGTCAAGAATTAATAAATGGGACCTCATGAAACTGAAAAACTTCTCTAAGTCAAAGGACATCGTCATTCGGACAAAATGTCAGTCTACAGATTGGTAAAAGATCTTCACTAATCCTACATCTGACAGAGGGCTAATATCCAAATTATAAAGAACTCAAGAAGTTAGAAATCAACAATTCAAATAACCCAATTAAAAAATGGGGTATGGAGCTAAATAGAACATTCCCAACAGAAGAATCTCAAATGACTGAGAAGTACTTAAAGTATGTTCAAAGTCCTTAGTCATCATATAAATGCAAATTAAAAGGATTATGACATTGTACTATGCCTATCAGAATGGCTAAGCTGTTATCTTTTAAGTAGTTGTTTCCAAATATGCAAGGGGGTCAAGGCATTTGGTGTTTGTAAAAGGGAAGTTTTTCTGCCTCTTAGATTTAGTTCTTTTATTCCTTATAGATAACACACACACACACACACACACACACACACACACACACACACACTGAGGGGGGGGTTGATTCCAAATTTTTGGTAAAGAGAAAGTCAGTTTCCTAAACTTCAATACCTTATTTGAAGGAAAATCAACCTCCCAGATTGTTTACTTGATAAATAGTATTTGTAATGAAATTCAAAGTAAGGTTAGCATGTTTCAACAGTATCTTAACTGTTTTATATAGTTTTATAAGCCTTTACTACTCAGAGAGAGGAAGTCCCCTAGTTTGCCTCAAAAAGAACATCTTGACAGGAGTCAACAATTTTCAGAGTAGAAAGGAAGGGACATTTTATTAAGCACTACTGTAGGCCTAGACATTTCCTATTATTTGTCGGGCATAGTGAGTATATTATAATATGACAGGCCAGAAATAGGCCCCATACCAACCTATCTTGATGTGGATGTGAGTTATACCACTTAGAAGCCTTGGTAAATGCTGAGTATTAATTAATGGGAACTAAGTCAGTTGCAACTTCTCGACTTGCTATAGGTTAGCATATCCAACAATAAGCTACATCTTTTTGAATTTCTGAAGATTTCCTTTTTTCCTTTCTATGCTACAAAACTTTGGTATTAACTTGTAATTAAATAGATTGCAAATTAGGATATACTAACCTTATTCCATGAGTTCAAATAGATTTGTCCTTAGGTATATGTACTCAAGCTTGAGAACCAACAGCACAAGATATGACACAAGCTAAAAATAAGTGAAGCAAAGTACTTCTCATAAACATGGACACATCGAAAAACAGACTCATGCTAGGAAAATGAACTTTACTTGTCTTTTAATTTGTCTTTTATAATTATGCAGAAAGATGCTTAATAAAAGCAGTGGCTCTGGGCCAGATATATTTTCAGAGCACCCATCCTACTGTGCTTAGTAGAAAGTTGAAGAATAACAAAGTAGATGACAGTAGAGTGAACCTATGATGCATCTGATGCTCAGTGATACAGAGACGGAAGAGTACACAAGGGGTGCAGAGTAAGTGGGCAGGGAGAATTGAGAACTGAGATTATTTAGATCAGTGTTTCTCCTTTACTCAAGAGAACAAAACCTTTTCTACATTATGAATAATATTTTATCCATCAATATGTTCTATGAGGGACTACCAAAGTCATTTCATCAACTGCTATGAATCTAGCTATCTCTTCATACGTAATGAACATTGGCACCTTTTGTCTGAGAAACCATAGTGCACAGGGAATTATAATGTCTTTATAGACAGAGATTTCCTTTCATATATTTATCTTCAAATTCTGGAATATAGTTCATTTTCTATGGGAAGACAGATGCATCCTTCTCTTGGGACAGTGGACAAATCACATTTTATTTGTGAGTAATTCTAGAATTTGAGAATAAAATTTTTAAAAAGCAGACTTAATTTGTTTTCTAGTGTTTTCTGCTTCCATTGTGGCATTCTATTTCTTCTAACATCCTTCACACAAATGCATGATTCATTTGTTCTTATATTTCCCTTTAAAAAAAAACTTGTCAGGAAGTTAATATCTTCTGTCCTAATGTGTCACAGCAAAGACAAGTCTGGGAGATGATAGAAAACATGACATACGAAGAGTACTAACATTTTTCTGATAGTCAAGTAATTTCTGAAAATCACCTGTTATCTCCATAGTCTATTCATTTCCCGTGGCCAATGCCATGCATGATGCACCTCATCTTTCTCTTGGTGAAATTTTAAAACATGAGATTAAAGTATCTCAAAGTAATATGAACTTAGAAGGGGAAGAGTGTAGCTTATGCATCCAAATGTGAAAGAGAACACAAACGATGATCCAGAGTGGAGAATAAAATATGTGAAGTGAGAAAATTACCTTGAACATATAGTGCACGCAGATGATTTCATAAAGGTCATACCAAGACTGTGTCATTGGAAATAGACATATCCTCACTTTCACTGTTTTTTTTTCTCAAAAGAAGGGATTTACACAATTTTAAGAAAACTCATACCTTAGTTAGAGTTTTACTGACATGATCAGACACCATGGCCAAGGCAACTCTTATAAGAACAATGCTTAATTGGGGCTGCTTACAGGTTCAGTTCATTATCATCAAGGCAGAAACATGGCAGTATCCAGGCAGGCATGGTGCAGGAGGAGTTGAGAGTTCTACCTCTTCATCTGAAGGCTGCTAGCAAAATACTTTGCTTCCAGGTAGCTAGGATTCAGGTCTTAAAGCCCACACACACAGTGACACAGCTACTTCAACAAGACCACACCTATTCAAACAGGGCTACACCTTCTAATAATTCCACTCCCCTGGGACAAGCATATAGAAACTATAGCAACTCATAACTACTTCCATGGAAGGTTTATATATATCCCCCATCTAATTATCATAACAATATTGTTAGCTTTATACTCTCTTTTTGGACTTGTGCCATTCTTTATGACAACATTTTTCTCTAACCCTACTTCATAACATCAAGAACTGTCAACAACATAGTTTAAACCTAAAATTCCTACCAAACTCAGTGTTATTCAGTATTGCCTTGTTGTTCAGATCAAGTAAGTATATTAAAACATATGCAAATGCATAAATAATTCACTAGGAAATGATTGGAGAACAGTTTAAGTCTATGATCCGAAGCTAATCATTTGCCTAATTCTGAATATATTATAAAACTATCAGTGGCCCTGAAGAACTTTAGCATCTTGACGGTAAAGCAATTCCTACTGGAATATAAAAATTCCCTTCTGTGTTTTCCGAGTGGATTACACCTACAGTCATACTTATATCAGTCTTCAAGAGTCCTTGTACTGAGGATACTGTCATGCCATGGATAGGTCTTGTGTCCAAATCAACAATGGCAGGCATTGTCTGTTTAGGCAGGACAATTGTGTTTTCCCTTCTCTCTACAAAAGCCATGTGTCTTCCAAAATATTCTCGACTTCCCTCCGATGAAGAAAAGACCGTCATGTTGATATTCTAAGCATCCATCTCTAGTACAGTAGTTTAAACTGTTCTTTCCCACAGTCTCAATGGCAGCTCTCATCTTGCCCATCTGTGTTATCAATTTTAATAAGCCTCCACTAATTGAACTTGTGGCCATAAGCTCAAAAAATGAATATACTGCATTCTGATTGAGTTCTTCACAATGTGCTGAAACTAAATACTAACATTTCTCAGAAATCTGCTGAAGTGCAATTCATTACAAAGCTTGCTTCTATTGTGATCTTTAGTTAGAGCTCAGATTTGAATTGAACACATTTGTTCATTCTTATCACTTTGTTTCCAAATGTTTGCAGAGTCTTGGAAGGCATTCTAAGCAATTTATTCAGTAAACTTGAGAAACTAGTAAACAAAAAAAGAAGCCCCACCTTCCAAAAGCTACTGGAAGTGGAACAGGGAATAGACAGATATGATATATATATATATATATATTAATAAACAAAAGATACTAGTAGGTAGATAGATATACTAAAGAAACAAATTAATAAAAGCAGATGTGGAAAGTTTGGCTTCCAATTTTCAAGATGATTATTGTTTTCAGTAAAAGGGTAACAATTACTTTTGTAAATTCAAAACATCTTAACAAATACTTCAAGGAGAAAGAAATTTTACTCTAAGACTATGTGAAGGTTAGCCAAAGGTCCTTCTTGCTAGAACTGTGTTAAAGTCAGAAGAAGGATTCAGTGAGTTGGTCTGGACTTCTAGATGGAGGTCAGGGTACCCAAAAATGTATGTTTGGAAGATTTCATTACAATATATAAATGTAGCACTGTTCATTTAAGCACTCTTTATCCTTGTAATTATTGAACTATGACTTACTCTCCTGATAAAGTATGGTAACATTTCTATATATTTTCCTTTCCTATTGTTTCTAGTTTTTCTGTAAACTGCAGTTATCCCTACCTCTGTTTCACATTTGTTCTTCCACAGACACAGTCTGTGGCATACAGGAGCAGCTGCATGCAGATGTGAATGACATCTCCTCAAATGATTTCTTTGCCGTGCCATTTCCTATGATGTACCCTTTCAATTAAAAACATAACTAGCTGTAACTCTGTTTTTTAAGTTTATAAATTGAGTTTCATAGAGAAGTATTAGAAATGCATTTCCACATACTGCTACTTGATCATCAGAACTTGATTAAATTAACTCTGTCCAATAAATACTTCATTACTGAGTCAAAGAGATGGAAACATTTTCTTGATTAGTACCATTTCCTGTCCAACTGGCTCATGTAAAATTGCGAGCTCATGCCTGGCTCACCAGAGTACAGTATGTGATGTTAGAATTCACAGGAAATGAACATTGTTGGAACACCAGCTGACACAGGATTGCTTGTAAAGATGAGGAGTTTTCACATTTACAGATGATTCACTTCTTTTAATAAATCAGGAAGCTGTTCTTCATTTCTACCTCTCACACATCTTTCCAGCACAATTGATTTCCATTGCTTAGCAAATTTGTCCTCTTGAGTGACAGCAGTAGGGTTCAGTCTATATGAAAGCCAAGGCAAATCAAGCACTTTTTTCTACATTAATAAGCAGGAATAAGCGAAAGCTGTGTTGTTGTGTAGCCACGCATTTTAGAATCTTGATACACCAAAAGGAAAGGAAAACTATAAACAAGTTTTGAGATCAGGATTTTTTACCTTTTCATATAGTTTGCTTATTTTCTATTTTGCTACTATCTGTTTTTATTTTATAGGTCAGCCTAGAGAGGCCAGTTAGTTCGATCTGGGTCCCCTGCTCAGCTAGTGGAGAAAAAAGACTTGCCCTTTATAGCCTTTCCTACCCCATTACAGCCTATGCTTTACAGTCTCAAATTAGGCAATCAACGATAGTAATGACCTAATGTCTTTTCTTAGCAAATTTTATTCTGATTTCTGTTTTGGTGAGTTATGTCCCCACTAACTGTGATTATGATTAAAGGCCAATAATTATGAATAACTTAAGAATTTATAGTTTGTGTGTCTGAAACGTTGTCATGGCCTATATTTCAGATGATCAGTGCCCATACCATTTGGAAAATTGTAGGCTACAAAAGATACTGATTGCAACTTGATGTAAATAGTCATGAATTTCTTAATTACCAAATGCATTGTAATGCTGAGGTTTGGCTTTATTATGCATCTTCGAGATATTTGAAATAAGTTTACATCATTCTTTTCTTCTCATGAAATAACTCCTTGACATTTTAATATTTGGGGAAATGCATCGATACAGCTTTATTACAAAGCTGCTTTTCCATTTGTACCAATAATTATTTTTCCAAATGTGTTGCCTTTCTAGAGTTGCCAGCACAGTTGAGCATAAACCTGACCCCCACAAACACACAGAGGCACACACACACACACACACACACACAATTCCCCTACCCTACAGTTCTTTTCACTTCATATTTTTTATGTTTTTATACTCAAAACAAATTAATAATTTTATGATGTCAAAGAATCCTTCAGTGGTATCCTGTATCTGAGCAGTTCCAGTACTTGCTTCTCATCTCACACATGTTCTTCAATTTCAATCCTTCAGTGGTATCCTGTATCTGAGCAGTTCCCGTACTTGCTTCTCATCTCACACATGTCCTTCAATTTCTACTGCTGAAGAAACTTGTCTTCCCGCATTAAAATAGTCAAGCTCAGTCTGTATGGCAATCAAGGTCAATGTTACTCACTCATAAGTAGGAGAATGAAAAGTTGGGTTGCTGTACAGTTCTGAATTTTAGAATCTTGATACACTGAAGAGAAATAACAAATTCAATCTAAATATTTTAAACAAGTTTTGAGATCTTAACTGTTAAATATTTTGTATTATTTTTGGATTAACACCATCTTCCTTTCAAAAGTAGAATTCTACTAATGATAGAAAATACAGATTTTTTTCACTATTTTATGCTTAGTATTATGGAATAAATAAGTGAATATTCAAATAGAAAATGAATGAATATTAAATACATGAATTAATTATTGAGAAAGCCATTGAATGCACAAATTATCTGCAGTAAAACCAAATTTCTATATGTTGTTTGCCCTGAGCATGGTTGCAAATTTGCAGTTTATATGAGAAAAGAAGAGTACAATCTTTCCTTATAAATATTCTACAGTTTTTCAGTAATCCTGCACCTCACTGAAATAAGTAGTTCAAATAAACATTTCTTATAACTTCATGAAAATTCATAATTTGATAATGATTGCTATATCTTTATAAATTTATGCATTTCACATATCTTCTCTAAATTTATGTTTAATGGTTGTAATTTTCCTATAATGTCATTAATATATGCTAACATTTCTTAACATTTTCTAAAATAATGGTTATTGAATACATATCTCACTCCTTACGAAGTTAAGGACTGTAGTTTTATTCATTTTCATTTTCCTCTGTTCTAACATTCAAATTAACATACATTGATGATTCAATCAAAATTGTTACATGATAGAGAAAAGTGAAGTAATGTTCATTTAAAGAAAAAATATTTCTAATTTTCAGTTTCTTCAAGTTGTTATACTTTTAGCCATTATATATAGACAATTTTCAGCTGGATTTCTATATATATTGGCCATATTATTTCTTATCACTTTGACATGGTGCTCTCTAATGATGCTTCTTATTTTTTTTATTGGATATTTTATTTATATTTCAGATGTTATCCCCTTACTCCATTTCTCCCCTTCTACCAGCCCAGGAACCTCCTGTCTTATCCTCCCTCCTCCAGCTTCTATGAGGATGTGCCCCCACCCACGGCCCCACTCCTACCTCCTTCCCCACTCCCCCACTCCTACCTCCCCATCCTCGAATCCCCCCACACTGGGCATCCAGTTTTCATGGGATCAAGGATATCCTCTCCCACCTCTGCCCAACAAGGCCATCCTTCCATACATACACAGCTGGAGCCATGAGTCCCTTCCTATGTGCTCCCAGGCTGGTGGTTTAGACCCTGTGAACTCTTATTGGTTGGTATTGTTGCTCTCCCCATGGAGCTGCAAACCCTTTCAGCTCCTTCACTCCTCCATTGGGAACCCCATGATCAGCTCAATGGTTAGCTGTGAACATCCACCTCTGAATATGTCAAACTCTGCAGGATTTCTTTTTACCTGAAAAAAAATAGGCATGGAATATACCTGACAGCTTTAGCTGACATGAAGTCTAGTAAATATGCTAAATGAGTAAAGAAAATCAAGGTAGTGTGATCAGATGAAAATCTCACTATATAAATCAATTAAACAGGTTCTTTGATCAAACGCTTATAAGGATAGCTATAGAAACTGGAGCCATCAAGAGGCTGGAATGGAAAAAGAGACTTTTAAAGTGACAGAATTTTTTTCTTTAAAGATATACAAGTCTCAGCCAATACAAGAAATAATGAGAAATAATTGACAAACTGGATTAAATGTCAAGAGTTGATAGACAAACCCACAAAAAGAAATATCTATTAGACTTGAGTAGGCACCAGGGAACTGGTCTCAACTATGTCCAACAGGAAGAAATCCAAACAGACAGGAAGGGCAAGCTACCTGGCAATCATGACAGCAGGTGTTTGGTGGAAGTCCAGATGGCCTTTTCAAGGCAGATAAACAGATGGTCTCCATTGTCAGTGGGTGAAGCACAGCAGCTCCCATGGGTATCACCTAGAGGGCTTATTTACAATGCAGATTCCTGGAGTTTCTGATTCTGAACTAGCACTCAAAGCAATTGCTATGTTCTGATCTATTATCTATAAAACACTAAAAAATTAAGACACATTAAATTTCTTTTTTGAAGTAAATTAAATTTTCATTAGTAAGTGTTTATCTGTTATCCATTAACACACAAAGTTAGAAAATGTATTTAATATACTTTACATAAAGAATACAAAAATTTAATGAATTTAAATTTTTGAATACATTTTCTTTAGGAAACAAACAAACATTCCCCTCCTTATCATCCTTTACTTTTACTTAAACTTTCTACTGTCTAAAATGTCTAATTTGTAGTCCTCAATATTGTACTACAGTCAGCTTTGCATAGATGTCTCAAATGTACCAAGCAGTATGGAAGATTCAATTGTCCATGACAGAAAGCTTTGTGGGCTTTTGTTACCTAGAACTCAGTTTTCCTGAGACTGAACTCCTACCTTAGAACCTAGGGACTCTAGTTCACTGTCTGTATCACTGTGTGTGTACATTAGGTTTCCCTTTCCTCTTGTTGGCCAGACACTTAGGAAATGCATTATAAATAAGTAAAGCAGGATCAAAGTATCACTGACTTTTTCAATGTTTTTAAGTGTCTCACTTTGCATGGAGCACCCTATGTAGAGAGATATCCCCAAGATAATTCCTGACCTGATCCTGTGTTTTTTTAGTTTGTATTTAACTGTTTATCATCTATAAAACTCAAAATAGTATATCTTTTTCTTATCTTGCTTATTAGATTTTGTCTTTCATAGTCTGAGAAATGTATGTCTCATGACAATTTGAAATACATTTTTCTCCACTGCTTACTGCATTGAGCAAAATTTTCACTTTCCAGATGTGGTCTGTTTATGATATATAGTTGGACAAATGAACAAAATATAGGTTATGATGGTTTGAATAGGATTGGCCCCCATTGGCTCACGTGTTTGAATGCTTGGCCCATAGGAAGTGTCACTTTTGGAGGAAGAGTGCCATTGTGAGGGCAGATTTTGAGATCCCATATGCTCAATCTTTACCCAGTGTGGCTCACAGTCTCCTTCTGCTTTTGCATCAAGATGTAGAGCTGTCTGTTCCTTCTCCAAGACCATGTCTGACTGAATTCTTCCACCACGGTAATGGACTAAACCTCAGAAACTGTAAGCCAGCCCCAAATGTTTTTCTTTGTTTCTGTGTTCACTGTGTCTATCCACAGCAACAGAAACCCTACCTAAGATACATGATGAAAACATTTGATCATTGAAATTTCTAGAAAAAGAAAAGCATTTTTGAATGAAACTATCATAGGAAGTAAATACTTCGGTATAAAATAACTTTAATATGTTGTTATTAACAGGTAAATTAAGAACTATAAAGTTCATGTTCAAATGTGTCACCTAATGAGACCTTCAGCTGTAAAAACTGTACAAATTTAACCCATGGCATCTTTAAGTCTCAATCTAGAGCTGCCACAGGGCCTCACTGAAGTCAGTACGTTCCAAACCTTTCTCTATTGGGCTTTCCTATAAAATTAATTGAACTGGAGAAAGGTATGAGACCTTGGGAGACACAAAGGACTACTGTTTGCCAAGTAGGACTACTGTCTTGCTAACTCCTAAGGTAACAAATGAATTGGCAATTATCCCTCCCTTGGTCTTGTTATAGCATTAGTAGATGACTTTTTATGCCCCCAGATAAGGCTACTTTATATCTAAGCATGTGCCAATCAGTTCCAGACAAGGAAAACAATGTTTCAGTGTTGTTACTCCATACTTTCTTTGGAAAATGAAGCCACTAGACAGCAGCCATCCAACAGTTTATTGTTCAGAAGCAGTCCTCCTGCCATCCAAACGGAGGCGACTAAAGGCAGAAACAATTCTAGCTGATACGCTTGACCCCAGTGGAATAACTAAAATAAATATAGCATCTTCTTTGCAGGAAGAAAGAGTTGTATCATCAACAGCTTCAATTAGTGCAGGAAACAAGTATTTGAAGAAGGGAGAAAAAGGTTTCTTTTGTTATTACAGCTATTGATTTTTAGCACAAAGGTCCATTCTACCAACAGATTCTGTCAAATAAAAACATCTTCAATAAATTACTACAGATACCACTCCCAAAAAGCTTTTCTCTCAACTTGTCTGCAAGCAACATGGGTAATCGTTGGACTAAATATATTATCTGTGCTTTCATGTTCCTGTGTCTGTGCTAAATAACACAGAGAGAGCAGTCCCCCTCCCTTCTCAACAGACAAGGGAGAACAGATGGAAAACGTGACTAAGCATTTATACCTCCAAGAGTGTTTTCTCGGAATCAAAGTAATTAATTTAGAGTGAGAGATGAAGTTGTTTGTTTATTGGTTAGGCGATTAAAGATCATTGCAGAAGTGAATGCCAATTTTCAAAATCTCTAAATTTTGTACATTTGGTGAGTGGCTTTGGTTTTTATTTTATTTATTATCATTATGAGCACAAGTGTGTATGTGAGTATGTGAGAGTGTGTATATATGTGTGTGTATGTGTGTGTGTTGTATGTGTGGGTTCATGTTATGTCAGCAGAAGTTATAAGAAATCTTTTGTTTCTGCTTCTCACCTTCCACATTTACTTGAACTCCTGGGACCTAATTCAGATTGTAAAGTTTGGTGGAATGTACCTTTATCCATTGAACTACCTAACAAGCACTTATTTTCAATTTTGTTTTACCATATAAAAAATGATAAAAATTAACCCAATTATTATAAGTCCATAAAGATTTTTTGAATCATTTATTTTAGATTTTAGTAAAACTTATCTGAATAATTTATAAAGAATAGTTTAAAAATTAATTAAATATTCATGTGATGGTGTAACTCTTTCAAACAAAATACAGTATCTCGACTACCCTTGTAACCAAGATAAGGAAAATTGTATTTTATATTTATTATTAATTAGTATACTAACCTATATGCTAATTTACAAAATTTAATTATGCCTTTACATAACATATGTTCAAATATATATTTATTTATTTATAAATGTAGTAAAATTTAAATTTAAATAACAACTTAATTTCAAAGTTCTGGCATTATATTCATTGATTTTAGTAGGCATTATTAATTAATATTTTCAAATAATACTGTTAACAAATAGAAACAACTACAATTTTATGGTGTTTTCATTACTTGGAATAAAGTTTTCTAACTGGAATTCTGGACACAACCCAGTGAAAATGGCTGAAGCTTTTTGTCATCTCGGACTTCTGTTGAAAAGTTGTTTTTCTTAAATGTTTTTCTTTAAAATGATGTTTGCTCTATTCCGATTTGCATCTTTGTCACCATCCACAGCCCAAGAATATCTGGTGTCTGTTGCTAACTCACTCCTTCATCATGGCTGCATCTTTCTTATGTCCACATAGGGCAGTGCCTTGGCAGAGAGGCCAAGTCCCCAGTGGTTATCATGAGGGCACTTATCTTGGCATGGCACCCAAGGGAAATCAATTTCCTGGTGCACAAAAACTTGAAATTAGAGAGGAATGAGGACTTTCATTGGAAAGAAGGCGATCAAGGAAAAGACAGTGTCAGCTTCCGGAACATTCACAGTATCTGCTAACAGATAAGTGAGCAGGCACATGTCTTTTGGATTTGCCTGGGCTCTCATGCAGGTTAGTCAACAGAGTGGTACATTTTAGACTGTATTTTTGCTTTAAAGAGATTTTCTCATGTAAGACAGATCAGTGTCCAGATCATGCCTGGAAACATGCTGGGATTTTACTGTATTTTTGTTTGTTTGTTTTCCCTACTTCTGAAAGAGATAAGTGACATGTTTGTCCCATAAATTGTGAACAAGGAAGAAAAGACATTCTTATTTAAGAGCAGATTTTATGGTTTGAGGCTTTGTTTCGGCTTACAGTTCCACAATACTATCTATTATCAAAAAAAAAAAAATCGAGGCAGAAACTCAAGTATCGGGAACATGGAGGCAGAGATGATACAGAAACCTTAGAAGAACACTTCTTATAGGCTTGCTTATCCTACTTTTTTATGGTACTCAGAGACATGAGGACGAAGGTGGGAGCACCAACAGAGAGGTGAAGCCTCCAACATCAATCATCAATAAAGAAAATGTACCTAATGCTTTCCTAAGTTCAATCTGTTGGGGGCATTTTAGCAATTGAAGCTCTCTTCTTCCCAAATGACATTAGCTTGTGTTACGGTGATATATAACTAGCAGCACATTCTCTAAGACTGTCTTTAAATGTTTTTCTTATAAAATTGTTAGTGATTGTATATCTTTATAAATGTTTAACTTTTATTACTGTTATTATTATTAGTAGTAATTATTATATTAATGTGTATGGTGTGTGTATGAGGGAGAGAGAGAGAAGAGAGGAGAGAGAGAGAGAGAGAGAGAGAGAGAG